>NW_005843115.1:80698-131615 GCF_000455745.1 Alligator sinensis | reverse complement strand
AGGAATGAGGGGGCCTGCAGGGGGCATCACAATGCTCCTCAGGCACCTAACCTGTTACAGGTGGCCTGTAGCAGACACTCACTAGACATCCCCCTTGCTGCTTTCCCATATGACCCTTACTCAGAGGCTTTCAACAGGCCTGCCTCTCACTTTGTACTACACCTTTGGAACATGTGTACATCACCTCTATGTACAGGACAACACCTCTTCCTTCTTTCCCCTCCCTAAACAAGCTCTAACCATCCATGACTGTCATGTGAACTATCCCATCACATCTCTGTAGTCCAAATTACACCATAATGCTGTGTTTGTACTAGGACCTCCAGTTCTTCCTGTTTGTCCCCCATGCTTCTTGCATTAGTATATAGGTGTTTCAGCGATCTGATTGTCCAACTTCTCCCTAAGAACATTGCTAAGTCTTCTGTTATTGCTTCCATTTACTAAGTTTTTATCTTTACTTATCTCTAGGCTTTTTTTCCACCTCTCAGTGAACCTAGTTTGACACAAAGCTGATTTTATCCTGAGACTAAATACCTACTGTGATTGTCAAAGTTAAGATGGTCTAGTGAACTCTTATTAGCTTTCATTTTTTTCTCTCTCTGTTGCCCTTTTTCTGACCAAAACATTGACATATTATGAAGTTACCCAGTCTAATGCTAGTTATGTATTGACTGTATTTTACATAGCTTTATGCAGAACAACAGGTTTTCTGACATACAACTATGATAGTTTGAAAGTGTTTGCAGTACTTTTACTGTAAAATTTGCGTACTGCTAGACACAGGGTCTGATAAAGTCAGTGGAAATCTTTCTCAGGGATTGGTAAGCAGGCACATAAGATGGAAAACCTGCACAAAATTATGTGGCTATGGGAATGGATACTTAGCATTTCCAATAGAGACTGGAATCTCCTTCTACTTCAAGAAGTGGCAACAGAGGTATTTCATGGCCACTTTCATGGCATTTATCTTCAGTCATTGCTCCCTCATTTACAGAGAGGAAAACTTGGTAAGTATTTTCAGATTCAAGAACTCCATCCATGCTCTGTGTTCAAATTTGACTTGGTGGTAGAGGGGGAAAAATATTATATAGCCCAAAACCTGTGAAAGGCGCACAAGGTTTTGTCATGTTCTTGTTGGTCTTCTTCAACAAATATAGGTCTGTCTCTATCCCTATATTTTCTGCAGTGTTTTAAAGTAAAAAAGTCATTGCTTCAGATTTATCTCTCATTTATAGATATTTTCATCCCACAGTGATGTTTATTTTGAGCCTTTTTTCTTATACTCTATTCCCTAGTTTCATTCATAACTCTTGCCTGTCTGTTGTAATTTTTCAGGTATCACCATTTAGTGTGAACATCTCTCAATGGCAATTCCAGCCATTGTAAAAAATGTCTCTTTCAACAAATTCAATTTCAAATTCAAACTGAAAACATTTTATTTCTATGAATGACAATTTTAATGTTTATATTTTATCTCCTATTAATTTTACACTTGGGTGATCCCCATCTCCCCACATGTTGCTTTTCCTCTCTGTGTCTATATTTATTATTTGAGAGTATTTTTGGTGGCATTTAACATATTGTATGAGGAATGTCTTAGAACTAAACACATTCAAATGGCATCAAGTCCCTATAGAAAGCCTCTAGCTGCTTTCCCCAATGAACTCTCTCCACTGAGGTTTTTTGTTTGGTTGGTTTAGTTTTCCGTTCTGGATTCATTAATTTAACCCGGCCGACAAACCCAGTTTATAAACCCAGCCGATAAACCCAGTTTATCAGGGAACTACTCCTTCCTTTTGTAACCCTTGCTATGTCCTTTCCATTCTCTGGCTCTTGCCGCCAGCAAAATACCTGCTGTATAGCACCTCAGCGTATATAGTCTGTATATCTATACAATATGAAGAAAAACTGATCATACTACTGAAAGAAACATCAGGTCTGAGTTGTATAGCAAGGTCTCTTTTCTGTTATATTTATTTTATTTGCCAGAAGTTGTTATTGCAGGTCTTGGACCTGAACAATACATTTTTTTTATTTGAGAAAAGATATGTTGGAATTGGCACAGCTGGCTGTCCACCAACCTGAGATGCTAGTTGTTTCTCATAAAAGGAACAAATCCACTAGACAGTTTTATTGTCAGAAGCTTCCACATTTTGGGGAAGTATTAAGAAGGATGAATAGAAAATTAATAATGACTGGGTTCTTCTTTTATCATTTTATTGAACTCCTCTAGGGTACATCAGTAATCCATTCCAAGGCTCCTCTGTCCCCACAGCCCTTCAAATCCAAGTATCCCATACTGACTGGCATAAGATATGAAGAGTGATACTACAAAGAGACATAGAAATATGAAAAAGTCCCTGTGCCTTCCCTGAATATATTACAATAGTCAACAAAAACATGGTAATTTTAACTGCATTTCATTTGATCTAATATTAAATTAGCTGCTCTTGGGATATCTTCTTTTATTCAGTCAGACCATATTTGTAGTCTTGTATTTTTCTACAAAGTTAATTATGAGTTAAGAATTTTCACCGAAGGGGTTCCAATAGATACAGAGTGCAACTCAAGACTTTTCCACAAACCATCTTGACTTTTGATATTTGGAACCAGGGAGGACTGAAACATATTTGGATTTGCAAAGCCAGAACAAAAAAGTACTGTGTATAGAACCAAACCACATAGTTTCTTCAATAATACGGAGCAAAGCAAAATCCCATGACTATCTTCTAAATTCATTAGCTCAGGAACATCTCATATGTCCTCAGGTCAAGGTTTTAATTTCACACACCAAAATACAGCTTCCTTGACTCATCTCCATTTATAAACATGACAGAAATCCTTTCTATAGCGCTGATGATAAGCCCATTTTGACTGGAAGAGGAGATTAGATGATTAGACGCAATTTGATTATTTGGTCTTTTAACTTAAGAAAACATATTTAACTCCTGTATGCTTTGTGGCTAGGGACAGAAATTACACATAAACCAGTATAAGGGATCAGAAACTGGTCTAAACCTGTGTAGCAGGCTTACCTTTTCTGGGGCTTGGGTAGATTCCCAGGCTCGAAGGACTGCTGTTGATTGGTGGAGCTCGTCCACCAATCCGGAGACAGCAAAGGGAAGCAATACCATGCCTTTTTCTGAAGGGAGGGGGCACGGAGCAGCTGGAAGTAAATCAGAACTGCACCAGTCAGGTCTGGAAAACTTCAAGGGTGGAGCCCCTGAAGAGTATAAAATGTGCGAGTGCTCAGCAGGCTGGGGAGAGAAGAGGAGAGAGGAGCTCCAGAGACAGCCGTCCTCAGGACCCTGCCTGAGCTTCAGTGGTGCAAGGATCAGCGCATGGGGAGCTGGCCCTGGGAGCAGCTCGAGGCTGCTCAGGTTCCACATGGTGCATGGGTCGGCGCACAGAGAGTCCGCCCTGGGAGCAGCTCATGGCTGCTCAGGCTTCACCCAGTGTGCAAGTCGGCGCATGGTGAATCTGCCCTGGGACCAGCTTGTGACTGCTCTGACAACACCCAGAGAGCAGGTCAGCACACAGAGGAATAGCCTTGGAAGCAGCTCACGGCTGCTCAAGTTAGCCCTGGCCCTAGGCCGAGTGACCACAGCCCCACAGTGCAGCTCCACCTTTCACTAAAAGAGCTCCAGTGCCCAGAGCAGGGCCCAGGAAAGGGGAGAACCCCAAATGTGAGACCAGGGAGCCGGAGCTTGCAAGGACTTGGCTCCCATGACAGAGAGCGAGCCCTGGGTGCCCAGTGCAGGGCACTGAACTGTTGAGGAGAGCCGAAGGAGCCACTGGGGAGAGGCTCTTGTGGGATCAGCCACCAGAGGATGAGCCTTGACTTCTCCAGAAAGGGAGCATGAGTTACTGGAGAAGTGGGCCCCACAGGGGGGTTGACATGGGTGAGGAGGGTCTGCCACCTCCACCCTCCATTGCAGGAGGGGCATGTCCACGTCCCAGGGCCCTAAAGGGGAGGGGTTTCAGGGAAACCCCTCAGGGAGGTGCTGAGTTCAATCCCTATTTTAAGGTTGTCATTGTGTTAAGGGCTATATAGCTAGGGGTATTCTTTAAGGTGGTTTATATGGTTTATGTGTTTTAATGCCTCAATGTGTATATTAGTATTGTTATTTGTGAAGGTTTAAAGAAATATTATTGTTAATTTACTTGAGTTATATAGGTTATATCCCTATGTGTTAATGGTGTTGTATAGGTTGTAAGTTATTTGGTTCATATTTGGTATTATATGCAAATCGCGGAATATTATATATAGTATTATATGTTAAGCCTTGTAAATATGCTATGTTTTATATGAAGTGTCTGTATTCTTGTAATAAGTTGTACATAGTTAAGTACTTGGTTTCGGCCTAGCTCTATAGAGAGGGGAGGAAGCCATTCTAGTAGCTGACCCCTTCCTCAGCACCCTGCCTGACCACCACCACTGTCATCGGAGGACAGGGCACACCCCTCGGGTGTACCCAAGCTACACCTATAACAAAACAGAAGTTCAGTGCACAGAGACCAGTTTCAAAACTGTGGAACCCAGTTTAAGATAGACCTGGATGAATGTAGTATCAGATGTAATCAGCTTAAGTTAGACTGGTCTATCAAATTTCAGTACCAGATCCCCTCTTGACTCAAATTAGGTCACAGTCCCCTGGCATCCCAAGCAGCTTTGCAGGCCCCCACTAGCCTTCCTTCATGGGGCATCTTGCTAATCTTAACCATGCTCACCTGCTCCAAGCTGCCATCTGCAGGCAGGAGGGGTGGGGAAGGGAGCATCTGTACCTTCGTATTTTTCTCTCTTTATACGGTGTCCCTAGATGGGAGGAGAGGGTTCCTCAGAAAGATGGATTGGTCCCTTTGGAGCTCCAGCCATTGACAGGAGCCTGGTAGCAAGGCAGAGCAAGTAAGCAGTGGCTGCTGAGCCCTACGTGTATAACGCCTGGAGGGGACATAGTGTGGCAGGGTGGGGAGCAGAGGTGTAGCTGTCAGCTCCCCATGCCACTGCCATGGAGTGCAAGGCTTAGGGTGGGGCTGAAAGGGTGAGACTGAGGGGGGAGAGAAGTAGTTGTGTGTGTGTAAGAGAGAGAGCGAGAGAGAGAGTGCTGCTGGCACAAGGATTGTTCCCCAAAGCCAGCTCTGCTGCTGTTGCTTCAGTGGCTGTGGTGGATGCTGTCAAGCTTGTCTTTGTTATATCTTTATTTCTGACACAGCAACTACTGGCAAAGTGGATAGTCAGGGTTCCCACCACACCTGGGCTGGGATATGGTGACAAGGACACACTCTCAGACACAAACAGCCTCCCCCTTACCTCCCCCCAACACACACACACAGCTTCCCCTGTCCCTCCCCTTCCAATACTCAGTTGTTTAATTCTTTGTCTTTAGCAGCTCAGGGCTTGTGCAAAGTCCCCTGGGTGCAAGGACAAGCTGGGTTCCAGCATTCTCCCTCCTGGGCCCCAGGGTCCCAAGTTTCACTGGCTGCTAGCTGTGTACTCTTGATGGGTGAGGGATGGGGGCACCAAAATGCAGCTCCCATGGCATGCACAGGAGCACCTCAACCCTTTCTGGCTTGTCTGCTCCATATGTTGCATGAGACAGAGATTACCAAGAGTAGGGCATTTTGTGGGCTCTGTTCTCAGCCCTCTGACTCAATTTGCAAACAAATAAGCAAGCCCCATTGCAAAAGGGATTGAGGGCAAGTCGGGAGTAAGTGCAAATGGGGCCATTAAGGGGGCACCCCTGAGCCCCCTACCCTATACAAAGACCTCCATGCCACCCTGAGCAGGGACAAGCACACCTTCTTCCAGTGACTCCCTGCAACTGATACCTGCCTGATAGAGGACAAGGCAGGGGGTGCGTGCATGTGCCCAGCAGCTAATCAGTGGTGGCCTGGCTGCTGGAAGGCATGTTTGAATGCCCTCAACTGACTGGTCTCTGCCAGTGTAGGCATACTGCTTCCCCACCACCAAGAGGAGGGAATGTCTGTTGTGTTCCTAGAGCACTTAAATTGCAAAATGTAGACCACTTCCTTGGGTTTTTTCAACCTCTGTATTTAGCTTGTATGGGTGTTTATATGCATGCTCTGGGAGTCAGGGACGAGTGCTCCAAAAGCCACTCTAATTAAAGCGCCCAAAGTGTCTTGTGTATCAGCATCCCCACGCTTCTAAATGGTGGAAGAGGTGCTTTATCTAAAAGCTTGTTGAACGAGCTTTAGATAAAGCACTCTTGCCACCATTTTGAAGTGTGGGGACACTGATGCACAAGACATGAGAGGCTGCTGGAGTGGAGCAATTGCCTTCTGACATGCTGGAATTATAGCACATTGGTCAGTTTCCCTGCTTGTGTATAGGCACCTTTTGTTTGGTGCTCTGGACCCTACAACCTGCAATAAAGATAGTGGAGCTTTTTGCAGAAATGGATCAATTCACATGGAACCCCATGCAAGATAGAAACTTTGATTTCCTAGAAAAATCTGCAGAGTTATGTTACTGTGGTATAAGGTGATCACTCTTTGAGGGCATTAGGAAAGAGAATGTATGCTCCAGGTTCTTTGTTGTATTTTCTTCCTAAATAAGACTTGATTAAAAAAAAAAAAAGACACTGCAGTTCTTTAACTTTGTCCCATGCAATTCTAATAGAAATAGATTTGGATTAGCTGGCAATTGAGAATCCTATAGGAATAGATTAGCTCGTATACATACTACCCAAGAGAAAACAAAATTGTCACATATCTTGCTTAAGGTGTGGGAGAAAAAAATCAAATCAAATAGCATTTTACAAGTGCATGTAATAACTTGAATTTAAAACAAGATATGTATTATTCAAGTAATTCTAAGCACGGTACAGTAAATTTTTCATGAAGGTTGAGGAAAAAAAAACCCTGACAGAAATATCATTTATACTGAGTGGTTTTGATGCTGAACTTGAAAGTGGGTGATTTAATAGAACTTTTTTTAATATTATGAGACTCAGATAACATCACATTTGGCAAAGTACTTTATTGGTTTTTGAATTAGAGGTTTTTTCATAATTTTTTCTTTTCAAACATAAAATTCATGTAGCTGTCAGTTTGGATTTGATCCCTATTTTGTGTTTCCTCAACAATGTAATCTCAATCAGCCTAACATTTTCTGCTACATTTATAAAGTAAAAAATGACAAATCATTCTTGTCCCAATGCTGGTCCTGCATCAAGAGACTGAGTAGAAGTCAGGTTTGACGATGACAGAGAAAGATGAGGGACTAAATTTGGATAAGGACAACAAAAGTTTGGTCCAGATTCCACTATCTTTCTCCTACTGTGTAGTACACTGCTCTGCTAGCATTCCCATTCTGCCAGCAGTACTGGTATTAAAAAAACCCCAAACCCAGATCCATTGGTTTGGTTTGGTTATTAAATAATTTTAAATAGCATATTTCAAATATTCTGAAGATTTGTTTTACCTCAGATTCATTTCTTAAAGGCCCAATTTTCATTCTTATTGGAATTATTTCTTATAATTTGTTTTTTCATTGGAAATGCAGATATTATTATCACATTCTTTTTTTTTCTGTATAGCAGACTCTTTTGTGGGGGGATACTGTTGGGATTGCCTCCTTGATCTCTGCCACTGAAATTTTGTTTTGGTTCCTACATGCAGTGCTAGTATTCCTTTTTCTAAAGGAGCTAAGTACAGACAGTCAAAAAGCCCGAGGCTGAATTGATTCAGTCTTTTCAGGTTAGTCTAAGCTGCATAGATTGAACCAATAAGCAAAGGTAGAGACATTCACTTATGATTCAGAAAATGTAGTCACATAACTGCAGTGGCTCAAGCCAGAAGCTGGGAGGCACTACCCATGGCTCTCTGGCACATAGCCAGCATGGACTGTGTATTCACTTCCTTTTCCTGCTGCCTCTGAGGTCTCTGGGATTTGCAGTCCACAGTCACAGCCAGAAGTAAATAAGCCTGCGGGGGAAAGGGAGTTTAAACCTCCTCTCTGGACTCAGACCCCAGCTGGGGTTTGCTGGGGTGGGGAAGGGGGCAGAGCCCCAGCCAGTGAGCCAGCCCTCTCTGTTCCAGCTAGGGAGCAGAAAGGCAGGGTCAGCTGTGCTCTCTGAAAAGCATCCCAGGGCTGAAAAGCATGCTGGGATGCAGGGGAACTCTGATCTAACTTGAACCAGGAAGGGGTCTAAGACCAAATCAGTTAAGTCTGATGCTACATTCAACCAGGTTTATCTTAAACCAGTTTCAGCGATTTTGAAACCAATTAATGTGCACTGAACTTCTGTTCTGTTACAGGTTTAAACCAGTTTCTGATCGCTTAAACTGGTTTATGTGCAACTTCTGTCCCCAGCCAGGAAAAGTAAATACAACTTGTTATATCTATGCTGTCTTGTGTTTTGATCCCCCTGCCCTCAATAATTGATACATGTAAAGTAACATTAAAAATTATTTGGTAATACTGCTCATTAACTTGCAAACTTTTCTAAATCCATATTTTTATAGAACTATAAATATGAATAGATGTATATCTCTGCCTTATGCACAAAATTAATCAGGCCTAGATTTTGTGCACTGGATGGACACAACACTTCAACCTCATTGTGCTAGATTCCATACAAATACACTGTAAAGTAGTCCTTGATCCAAAGAGTTTACATTTTAATTAGATATTACATTCCAATTGTTGTCTTAGACAACATTTTAATTAAAAACATCAGTATACAAAACCAAAATCTTAATTAGTGTATGATTTTTTTTTTTTACTTATTGCCTATTTCATTTCACTGAATATATCCAGTGATTTTAATAAAGATCATTTGTCAGGAGCCAGGAGGCCTGCTGAGAAACATAGAGGCCAGTAAAGCAACACTGTCAGGTCTCTCCCACAAGAAAGCTAAAAGAAAGGGAATGAAATAGCTTTGAATAACAAACCTTGTGGAGTTTCTAAATTGATCATTACACTTTCCAAAGGAAATGTTTGAGCTCTGTAGCTTAAATCTTCTATATAAATATTATGTATTTTTAAAAAGTGAAGAAATGAATAATGCAACTTGACCTAATTTTTTTTTTTTTGCTCATAATTACAGTGGTGTAAACTCTGACTCAAAAACTATGAACAGATGGTGCATTTGTCCTAAGAGAAATCCTTTTGTCCTGGGATTGTACAGATGCACTACTGTCCTGCTTCAAGTCCCTCTGAAGTATGCCAGATATAAGGCACTAATATTTTTGTCCTGGGTTATCCTGTTATACATCTGCATAGTTATTGTGGTGCATTAGATGGACAAGCTTGTCAGTCTGTGTGCTCTCGCTGACCATCTATTGGCTAAACAATGCAGCTTAGCAGGGCAACATGTAAACAGGGCAACATGTAAACAACAGTGCCACTCCTATTTTGATCCAGATTAAGCAAGATGCCTATCAAGAAGACATTAAACTGGATTTGGTTGGCTGATGTTTGTAGAAGTGACCTGGCAGAATGTTGCTTAAATTTTCCTTCCATCTGCATATAACCTATTATCTTTCTGGAACACTTCACCGTTCTCTTTCTGAACACTCATAAGCTACCACATACTGTTCATGGTGTATTTGAAAAATTAGTCTTGGTGTCATTTACTTTTGTCCCTCATCATCTAAATTTATCCCATGTGACCAGGAGCCCCACATGACAGAAGCCATTTTCTGTTAGTTTCTCAGAGAAAGAAGTTACAATGTAGTTAAGTATTTCAATCTACCTTGCAAATTTTGGAGAAAAAAAATACTCTTCTCCACTCTTCTGTCTCATTCTGGCAACCAGTGATCTAGAATATTTTTAACGAATAAGTCAGTCTACATACTTAGAATTATTATTTGTATTTTGTATTTCAACTACAAGATCATATCTTAGAAGGAAAACCATCCCTGAAGTCACAGCTCTTCTTATTAAAAATTAAATCTTGTTTCTCTAAAAAACAAACAAACAAAACTCCATAGATCAGATTTCTTTACTTTCCAC
Source organism: Alligator sinensis (assembly GCF_000455745.1). Classification (NCBI taxonomy): domain Eukaryota; kingdom Metazoa; phylum Chordata; order Crocodylia; family Alligatoridae; genus Alligator; species Alligator sinensis. The sequence goes on along the minus strand of NW_005843115.1, from coordinate 121,636 downwards.
CCTTTCATTAATACCCTGAGTTAATCTCCTTATTTAATACTTTGGTTTGTATGTTGTTCAGGTTTAAAAGGAAAAAAAAATCTTGCATCTCATATATATCTAGTAGGTATGCATGGCAGCTATCAAACCAGGCCAGCCAGTGAGTTTAGAATGGATATTACCCATCAGGGAACAAAAATCTCTTCAACTTTGGGTCTGTAAACAAGATCCATTACACAAATCCATTTAAATCCCTTTGAACTGTGTGGTTTCTTTTTTCTTTGCTTTCTTTCTTCCTTTTATTATTATTATTTTTTAATATTGCTGGTATTTCAAGCAACACTTAAAATCGGAAGTATTTCAAATCATACATGAAAGCTCATTCTTGTGGGGATTCCTCATGCTATTTTTACCATTAGGTTAATAGCAAAAAATAAAACAAATCAGCACTTATTTGAATAGACCATGATCCCTGAATCTTTGCAGGGGCCATTTTCTCTTGAAGAAAATTTTCCAAAGATTCAATGTTTTTAACAAAATAGAGACTTAATTCAAACCATTGTTGGGTTTAGTTTTTGTGAACCTAAAAGCTATCAGATTGACTGAGTTCTGAAAAATCAATTGTTCAGTCTATTTCTAATCACTGTTAATAATCTTGTATGGAAAAAATTAGAAGAAAGCACATTGAAATATTAACAGTTGTTAGTTTTTAAAAGAAATGAAGGAATTAAAATTATGCCTTTGAAAGTCTGAGTACAATGTAAGGAGTATCACACTGGGTCAGTCCATCTAGGCCACTATTGTGTCTTCAGCAGTAGCAAGTAGTAGCTGCATTAGAGGGAGAATATATGAAAAGGCCATACTTAGATTGAGCCATCTCCTGTAGTGCCCTCCAAGGCATTAACCATCAGAACCGCAGCATAGTGGGGTCCCCATGGATGAGGTCATTCTTGAACTCAGGGCTACGGCCTCAGCATCGTCTATGCACCACTGCAAGAGCCAAGGTTATTATAAAAACAAGGCAGTGTGGGATTAACCACATACTGCAGCGGTCAACCACATTGGCTAAGGACCTGCTGAAATCAAAATGGCAGGCATCTGATTTTGCAAACCGATCACAAAGCCAGCCATCCTCTTCATGAGTTAATCGTGGCAAGGCCCCCTACGTTTCTGGCTGACAGGTGCTGGTGGTCCCCCCCCCTCACTGCTGACTGTCCATGAGGGATATCCATCATGTGGCCCTGCACCTCACTGCTGATTGGCTGAGAGGGCTGTCCATCATGCATCACCTCCCTTAACTGCTTACTGGCAGAGAGGGACAGGGTCACGCAACACGGTGGCCCTCTCAGTCAGTCAGCAGTGAGGGGTGGAGGGCAGCTCCATCTTGGCACCAGCGACTCCCCTCTCCCAGTGGGCTGACAGGCCAGGCCACAACATTTGGTAGTTTGTTTGTTTTTTAATTTCACAGATTTCATGGACATTACCCAATTTCACGGACAATGCCTGATGTCACAGTTTCCATGAAATCACAAATTGAGTAGATCCCTATGTATCTGGTCTGTGTACCTCCTAGATCCTGGCCACAAAGCTGGATGGCTTTGACTGTACCTGTGCCCATTCCTGAATCTACCAGTGGGTTCTGAGCCACTTTTCTACCCTGTGCTTCAGTTTCTAGATCTGTAAAGCATTTTTTTGATCTTCTGACTAAAAAAGCTAACTGGTAATCTTTTTTTTTTTTCCTTTGGGGTGGTGGGAGGGAGTGATGGGGAGAGAGAAGAAGAGCCTAGGAACAAAAAGCACCTTTGAAATGAATTCAGAGACAAGGATTAATGTATGATCGATAACCAGATTCTACTACACAGCACTTTACCCTAAGTATTCTTCATTGGTACTCTTGTGAAAAGTGGAGTTCTCTTCCTAGGAGAGTATTCAGCAACCAGGCAGTTTTTTGTTTCTGTTGTTGTTGTTGCTGCTATTTTGTTTCTTTGAAGGTTGTTTAGTGCATGTCCAAAGACATCACGGTAATTTGCATGGGTCTAGCAAGGCAATGCAGTCATGTTTAATGTTGATATGAGGGCTAAAGAGCTGGGAGAAGCTGGACAATGGTAATTTGCCCGTTGTGGGACAAACTGTCCCACAGTGAAGTGCACATGCAGCGGTGTGTGCTGAAGCAAATTGTGCCAGTGCAAGCACACTCTCCTGCTTGCCTGAACTCAGCCTAGGTGTCCAATTCTCAAGTCTTATTAGAAACAGTCCTTCAAAGTGGAAAGTGACATATTTACATCAGTCTTTATGTGGGCCTTTACACTAAAGAAAAGAAAGTTTCCTTTTCATATCAGTAGTGAGGTATATCATTAAGGAAATTTCTGCCAATGTTGAGCTGCTTCTCTCGATAAAACAGCATTTCAGTTTCCAGATCTGTCAGAATGTCACCAGTCTTGAACACTAATAGTTAGCTAAAGAAGAAATATTTTAAGTAATTTTAAATAATAGCAAAATTTCAGTATTTGGCATAAAAATAGGTTTATGTCAAAGAATTTTTGTTTCCAGGTTCCCACAATACACATTTTTTTCCTCAAACCAAGACGGATTATACTGATACCCTCTGTAAAAAACTGAAGTATTTTTAGTAGTAGTAGTATTTATGCTGGCTAAGGGAAATCTGCTCTCTCATTTTAATAATTTGGGCCCAACTATTCAGACTTTATCATTATGAAGATTAACATTAGCTGAACTTCAAAGTCTTTGTGCCTTCAAAGACCATTTGAAATTAAGTGGTCATGCTATGGTCAGGTGTATTCCCTTCATGCTTTGCACAACTTCAGTCATTATATTTCATGTGTTTGGTTTCTTAAATAAGAAATTTAAGAATCAGTCACGATCGCATGTGGGGAGAGTTGAATTGGGGAGGTCACAGTGAGCCATGAAGTCAATTGACTCACTCAGGACTGCCTAAATAGAAATCCAGCTGCCCCATCAGCAGTTGGTTTTAAAATTTGGATGCAACAAGAATTAAAGGGGGCTGCAACTGAACCACTGTGTCCCCCATGAATCTGCCCCTGGATACAAAAATAAATTTGTTTTATTTTTATTGTTCTCTGCCCATGTGTGCCCATATGTCTAACTTCTCTAGGTTATTCAGTATTAATATTTTCCCTGATGGATACTGGTATCTAGGTCCCATTTACTGTCCCCTGCATATTTCTTTTTTTTTTTTTTAAATCAGGGTTGGTCTCCGCCACATCAATTTGCAGTCAAAAAGAGGGACACGCAGAAAATGTGAAAGAGGTTTTGTTTTTTAGGCGGGGAAGGGCTATTATAAACTTTACTTTTTGCAGGCATTATGAAAGATAAATTTTAAGGGGGGTTTGATGAACATTTACCATTTTATACAACACAGTTGTATAAACACAGTTGACAATGATCATTCAAGGTTCTGTCAAGATATTGGGAAAATTCATTGAAATCAAAGATGCTTTTTCCTTTTACTGTCCCCAACTCCATATTTTTCCCTATACTTAAATCTGAGCTCTGATGAATGAGTATGCATAGAGAAAGCACTGATCCTCATCTTATTAGGTTCTCCTGGCTCTGTTTTTGTCTTGGAGATAGAATTGGCTGCACTTAATCATTCGGCGTGGCTATTTTTCACTAATATGTACTTACGTTTTCAAATTAGAAGTTCACCCATTTTCAGCAAATAAACACATTCCTGAAGTTGGGTGCTTCTCACTTCATTTCTAATAGCTAGTAAAAGAGATTTCAGTGTATGCTTGAGTCTGGAGTTGAATTTGCGCTTGATTTTGGTACTGTTTTTATGACTCTTGGTCTGTTCTTTGATCCTTGATTTATTTGTGACACAATTAGAACAGTAAACAAGAAATACATGGTGCTATAATTAAAATATTTATAGTAAAATCAAATATAATAAGTTAAATATAGTAATTCAATATAGTAGATTTTGAATTCAAATTTCAAGTCAGAAACTGGGAAAAATATTATTTCAGGCCTACTAAACCTAATTCCTGATCTAGTAAATGCTTAACATATGCCTTATTTCACTTGTGTGAGCAGGTCCAGTGAAGACAATAATTTGAAACTGAAGTTTTATGTGAGATTAAATATTATGGCAATTAATCCTTTGGAATTGTCATTGGGGCTTTTCCTTTGTATTTTATAATACAAATAACTTTTATGCATTCTAAATGATACTTCCTAGAAAATGTATTTTTCAGTGAAAGTCAGTAGGATTGTATATGCAACCCAAAGACACTCATGCAATAGATTGCATTTATGGCACTTTTTTGTACGTGTAAATCTAAATGTTTTCCCATTGGTTTTCAGTAAACCTTATTAGTATTTCACAAGTTGAATTATTTAGGCTCAGAAACATTGAAATGACTTCAACAAGGCCAAACAAGCCAGTGGCAGTGATGAGAATAAATCAATTTACTCTTCTCTCATCCCATGCTTGTGCCACCAAATGACAGCAGTTTCTATTGACTTAAATGTATAAAGCAGCACTTAAACACAACAGATTAAAAGAATGCTGTATTGGATTCAAAATCATCTGTCCTCCTGCTTCTGCTGCCCTTTTTGTTCACGTGGACATATTTCTTTAGGTTAACTGAAGGCCTGTGGACAGTCCTGTTTTCTTAAGTCTGAAATGGTCCTTCTTCAGTTTTTACACACACTTACTCTGGAGGTAATAAGTTAAATGAGTGGCTTTTGCAACTACTTTATTGGTATTTGTGTTTAACAGGCCTCCATGTTCTGCTTTGATAGTTCACTGGTATTTTGCAAATAGAAAAATACCACATGTTTGCCAGTCCATTTTAGCAAATGTCAATTCAGGGAGTAAAAGTAAACTGGACAAATCCTGAACCTTGTAAATCCCAAACCTGAGTAAATGGGTATGGCGGACTTACCGACGCAGCCCGGTTCAAACGGGCTCAGAAAATCTTCTTTTTAATTGGTGGAGCCTGTCCACCAATCAGGAAAGAGCTGGGTGGGGTTGGCCCACCCCTCACACAGAGGCAGGGCAAAGAGCCTCCTGGACATGATTGAAGCCTGCTTTCTGCAGGTCTGGCAAGGCTTCAGAGGCAGAGCCTCCAGGGTGAATAAAAGGGGCTGTGTGCCTAGCACATGGCAGATGCATCAAGGGACAAAGAAGCAGGCAGGGCTAAGAAGAGCTAGGGAGAGCTGCCTAGCAGGCAGAAGCAGTAGCCCAAAAGAGCCCTGAAAGATCCCCCTGGCAGAACCGGAGCATCAAGCAGCTTTGGCTACAGCCCCAGCGGTGGACAGAGCAGTGCATGGGGCAGACCTTGGGAGCTGGGAGAGTCAGCTCGGGTTCCTGGACACCTGGTGCACATGGCAGTGCACAGAGCCACCAGACCCTGGGAGCTGCATGTGGCAGCTCAGGTCTGCTACCCTCATTATGTGGCTGAGGACTTGGTGCACGCAGCAGTGCATGGTGTCCCAAACCCTGGGAGCAGTGCCAGGCTGCTTGGGTTTACAACCCCTCCCTGGCATGAGGCCGTGGCTCTGGGAGGCACCAGCGAGGTGCAGCAGAGGTCCAGGTTTCAGGGCCTGCACGAGGTGGGCTAGCCCCAACAGAAGGCAAGGCCTAGGTGACCCACACAAGGCAGCCCAAGCCCCAATGGAGGACAGAAGGCAGGGCCCCGGGTGGCCCTGAGAAGGCACCCGTGGCTTTGGGAGCCTTCCCAGCCTGCTCCCCAGATCAGTGAGTACTTGGGAAATGGGTCCCCACAGGGGAGGAAGCCCTGAAAGGGGTTCCTGAGGGATTAGGGACCAGGTGGGCCTATCTGGGGCTGAGGGGTACTGGGACCCTCCTCCCCTAGGAGTGTGCCAGGGTTTGGCACCCGAGGGGAATGCCAAATAGTCTCAGCCACATGGGTACCTGGAGGAGGGGAAAGACTTGCACCTCCCATTTTGTAAATAGTTATATATATAGTTAGATGGAGAGGGAGAGAGAGAGAGAGAGAGATTGTTATCCTCAAATGTGGCCTGGGTTATGTCAGCAAGTTGAGGTTTATTTGTATCTAATTGTTGTTGTTCCCTGAACTTACCTGTTGATACCTGTGTTTATCTGACTAGCTATTTTTACCTGTTGTTATTTCACATATTTACCAACACTTTCTTATAAATCTGTAAATATCTGTATCAGTTGTATATTAATAGCTATCTTTTAAGTTTCCATGTAAACATTAATATATTTGTATATAGTTAAGCTATTCCTGATCCTGGCCTGACTCTATAGGGAATAGAGGGAACTGGCCAGTATTTTACAGATCCCTCTCACAGCACTTCTGCCTAGCTACCTATCTCTTCTATTCGGAGGGGAGAGCACATAGTTGGGTGCACCCAGGTTACATGTACTTTGATACAAAAGTTGTCTGTGGGAATAATGGAGCCCAAGGATCTTAGCTGTTTTGACCATAATTCGATCCTGGAGCTGAGCAGTGTTTTCCTCAAATGAAAAGTGCATTTTATTGGAAAATTTCTAAGCCTCTTCTCTGGGTAGCAACGATTTTCAATACTTTGCCAAATAATCCTTTACTAGCCATAACCCTAAAACTACACTTCCTTCTCTTTTTTCCTTGTTCCAGCTGAATGTAATGGCATGGCTTAAGTAACAGAGTTCCTTTACAACCCTTTGGGACCCTACACCTCCCCAAAACTGTAGAAGAGTGCTGAAGTAAGGCATACTGCACCTGCTCTCCTAAGATGGAAGTAACTTGGGGTATATACTACATACTAGGTTTAGTTTGGGTTAGGTCGATCTAAGCGTTCATCTGTACAGATGTCCGGGGAGGTTAGATCCAGCAAAAAATGCCTGGCCTGATCTAAATTAGTTCACCTGAGGATGTGAGCCAAGTTAGATTGGGAATGGGTTAGTCTGATATGCCAAACATCTGTACACATTCAGAGCACAGTCCTGGGGCTGGGAAAGTCAAGTCACTCGCCCCAACCTCAGGGCTGTTCTCTTCCTACCACCTCCACCCTGACCAGGCTATTTTTAACACCTGCCCTGGTGAACATGCTAGCCCCCACTCTCCTGGACCTGCTAAAATCCTTGAAGACCCACTAGCCTGCCAAATCCTGCCCACCCCAAGTTACTTACATTGGGTTCTGAGCATTGGCAAACATATGCAGAAGCCACCCCAGAACTATGATCAAGTGACTTAAAGTAAGCTGCATGATCATAGACCGGGTACAGCAACATCTGCATGTACACATGGTTATCTTAATGCAGTGTTTGGCCTGTGCCAATAAGCTGTCTGTCTCCCTGGTGCAGTGTTGAGATGGTGTAGCTGCAACCCTTGTGGTTAGGAATGGAATGAAATGAAAAATGGATTTTGTCCATTACAAATTTCAAGGCTTAAAAATCTTTACTATATCAGGATGAAACTGAAAACTTCTGCATTTTTCAAGAAAATATTGGAGTTGTGGGGGGGATGGAGAAAGTGGTGCTATTCCCTGCATCCTAAAACAGCTGTTACCCTAGTGGTTGGCCAGTCATTCACACAGCTAAAAGTCCATACACTGAATCACTGGATTCTTTGCTATGCTGGAGTGGGATTCCTCTCTGGTTATGACTGTAAGTTCTTAGAAAGCTGAGGAAGTTTTCCCTAAAACTAGCATGTTCCTGGTTTGACATACAGATATCATTAGATGAACAAAGCTGTTTTATTATTATTATTATTATTGTTATTAAAATTACCAGTCATTTCTACCTATGAGACCATGTGCAAAGTAATGCAAGTTTTATTGCCTTTGGCACCATGCTCAGCCTTCCTATACCTGGCTAAATTTTGGCCTAGTGACTAAACCATCCTTCATCCTAGTTGAAGCATGGGTTTCATATGAGCGCAGCATCCTTACTGTGAAATGGTAAATAGATGTTTATATACTGAACGTTAAAGTCTGTAATTGTTACAACACTACAGCATATAAACTGGTTTAAAGTCTCTTACTTTGGACTCCTCATATTGCCAATGTCATGAATGAGTTATTTTTTCCAGAAAGATGGCTACCATCAGGAGACTGAGAATTAGCAAATGTAATGAGTAAAGTCTTACAGCATCATGTTAACACATGCACTGTTAATTCTCACAGTGATTAATTAACACTCTACACTCAGTGGTCTTTCCTTTTCACAGTAAAGATGTAAGAAAAGGGTTTTGCAGCATGGGCCTTGCTAACTAAGACTTCATTCCTTTTCCAAAACAGCTTTCTAAACATTTAATATGAGAGAATAATGCATTATAAATGCTGCAGTGAAAACAAAACTCTGCATGTCGGAATAATTGAATCAAGTATATTTTGTGACATACTCTTCTTGCTCTTAAATTGTTTGCTTATTTATTCAGTAACCTTCACAGGTTTGTGATGGATCTCTGTCATTGATGTAAAATGCAATACAGCTGGAGGCACAGAAGAACAGATTTTCAAAAGAGCCCTGGGCCAGACTTTCAAGTTCGCAGCAGTCAAAATTGGGGCAATATTTTCAGAAGACTGCTGGTCCCATTTAGGCATTGGAACAAAGGTTACATTTTTAAAAGTGCTTAGCAGCCACCACTGTTACATTTTGGGCATACTTTTAAAAGACCTAACATCCTAAGTACTTATGAAAATCTGGCTACTTGTTTTAGTGCTTAAATAACTGTAACACCCCCACATACACTGGATTGTATATTGTAGTTTTTGTGTGTGTGTTTTGATATGGGCAAGATGGCCTCTGTTGTTCTAGCCATGTGCTTAGCACATGGCAAGCTGGGGCCTGTATCTGGGTAAAATATGTAAAGCCCTCCTGCTTTATTGGCCAGAGGAAGCAGGGGATTCTTTGGGCAGATTGATGGGGAGAAAGACTAAAATGTGGCCCTCCCTGATTGGACGAGGCTTGGGTGATGTTACATGGTGTATACAAGAACAACTCACTAAGGTTCTCTCTCTCTTTTTCCTTGGGCTGCGAGGGCTGCACAGCTGCACTGAGAGCCAGAAAACCTGCTCCCCATGGAGGGGTCTCCCCCCATCTTCACTGGAGAGGCAAGCAAGTGCTATTTAAAGGAAAAGCCTCAAGTAAAGGGAGAGAGTCTGTTTTGGAGTTTGAGTCTTCTATTTCCTCAGTCGTTCTTTTTTTTTTTTCTTAAGTGGGTTAATGCCGTGGGGGTATTAATCCCTGAGCAAACTGCTGAGGAATGGGCCCTGGCAGTTACTGGCTACAGGGGCCTGGCCCCCACTCTTTTGTAACTCTATTATCTCAGCACGGGTATAGTTACACCAGATGATCAGGCCGCAGCCATAGGCCTGGGCCTTTTTTTCTTCTAGTTCTGCAGCTACGGTGTTTCAGCCCAGCTGTGTGGCTGAACCCCAGCTATATGTTCAGGCCTCAGTGCAGTATAGGCCTGGCCGGCTTTTGCTGTTCAGTTCAGGCCCAGTGAACAGCAAAAGCTGTTCACTGGGCCTGACCTCTCCTTCAAAGTTTTCTTCTTGCGGTTTCTGCCCAGCACAGCTGGGATTGGGACTAGGGGTGCGACGTGCTGTTGGAGCCACAGTTAACCCCTCAAGGCCACCACATGGAAGTGGGAATTGCCCAACAGGGTTGCAGGGAGCAACAAGGTGCCTCTTGCAACACAGAAGGACCTATGCTCTCTAGCAGCTTCCCGGGGCTCAGCGAACCCAAGGAGCAGCTCAGAGGACTCTCCAGTGAAACCACCTCTCCAGCCCATTGCTGAAGGGCAGGTACAAGGGCGCAAGCCTCTGGAACTGCCTTTTGGGTGAGCCCCAAGTCCCAGACTGCCTGGGCATGGGTGAAGTCTCCCTAAGAGGGTGTAGTCTATGAACTATGCCTTGTAGCTAGTAGTGTTTAAAATTGTATTTAGTGTTTTTCTTTGTTTTCTTTGCCTTTGTTTTCAGTAATATATTTATTTTCTGTTTCACTGCTTGCGAGGAAGGGATTTGTTTATGTGGGACATCCTAGTAATTTATTTAGTGTTTCCCAGGTGGCCTGGGTGGGGGCTTCAGCAAAGGTAAAATATATTTAGACCCCAAACTTGAACCAAGCCCTTGTTGCTGCCAACTGGTATGCAGCAGAAGGGTTACATAATGTTGAGCTATTTTGAAAATTTGGCCCTTGGAGTATGCTTACACTGACAAGGTTCCCCTTAACCATTCCACACCACCTTATAGCCCACGTCTGAACCATTCTAGGACCATTTGTTGTCACTTCTGGACAGTAGCTAGAGGAATTAGGGGGCAGAAGGCTGGAAGTAAAAAATGGAATAATGCTGACACACTTTCTGTGTTATAAACTGGCAAATTGTAAACACACTGCCGAAAGGGGAGACTAGTATGTAAATGGGGAATGGATCAACCTCATACCCAGAAGTTCAGCAAAGCCTTCAGAGTTTGGCCGGACTGTCACCACAGGTGGAGCCATGAGGCTTCATAATCTGCAGATATAGACTTGAGGACTGACTCTAGCTATCAATGTAGGTTGATAATTTCATTCTGGTTGGCTAATTTAGTCTCTCAGATCCCAAGAGTGCACAGCCTTGTCCTTGTACTAAAAGGCAGAATAATGACAATGACACCTACAATTTGGGAACTGAGAGTGTGACACTTAACCATGGAGGAAAAATAATAAACAGAGGCTTGGAAGTAAGGTCAAGGGAAGATCGGTACTGAGTAGGGATAGGGAGAAGGCAGTGACAGAAGAATCAGGATGCCCTTTCTATATCTGCTGTGGATTCATAATCACTTTCAGCATCTTTTTTTATGAAAAAGTCTGAATGTTTGGTTTTTTTTTTAAACTAAGCTCAAATAGATTAAAAGGGACTGTTTGAATTGTGCTGAAAAGGCAGCAGAGGTACTGAAGAAGAGGGATTGTTTTCAAGGAAAGAAAGGAGCCTGAGCAATATAGGAATCTTATATAAGGAGACAGAAGAGTAAAGGGAGAGACAATAAACAGCACCATGTACTCAAAGTAAGTAGGAAACCCGTGTACAGCATTTTTCCCTTGATTTTTTTTTCTTCTTATCTACCATTTAATCATCAATGTAAGAGGACCATTAGAAATAACTAAAAGCTATTCTTAATTCTCTGGAAGAATGCACTATAAAATGAATCCATATTCATATATATTTTAAAATTGCAAACCTATTATGAACAAGCTTATAGTACTTATTAGAGATTGCTGCATTATTAGAGATGAATATCCAAGGCATGGCAAATCCTGACATTTCAAATTTTTTTTCCATTCTGAACCAGAACAAAGAACTGAAATTTCAGATTCCAGGGGAAACTTCTGAGGACTATCAAAGCTTTTCATTCCAATAAGGTAAACGTGTCATTTTAAATATTTTGCTACGTTAATACATATTGTAATGAAGAAGTCTATGAGAAATTAGGCAACATACAGACTAAGTACAGACATTCAAAAAGCCCCTGGCAGACATGCTCTAATTTATTGTGTTTTACTCAAAGTGCTATAAGCTAGAGTGGGAGCCAACCAAGCAGCCATTCACTTTTTGGTGGTGGGGAGGAGGGCAGGGCTTATAGCCTGGCCATGCTGGCTGCTGGGCGCACACACACATCTCCCAGGAGGATGCCAGAGCAGCCTCTCTCCCCAGCCCTGCCTCCTCCACACCAGCTGCCAACTGTCAACAGCAGCTTGGTGGAGGAGAGTGGGGAATGGAGCTGCCCTGCTCCAAGGGCCCCCACACAACTTACTGGCTGGGGTTGGGGTCAGGTGGGCAGGTCTGCATGGAAAGTCCCTCCTCCCCAAGCTCTTCAAAAGTTACAGTCAGTAGTTACAGGAAGGCACTGCTGGCCAGGACTGCTGTGGGGAGGGAGATCCCAGAGCTCTTCCCCAGCAGCAGCTTCCTGAAAGGTCAGGGTAGCTATGGGGATAGAAGCCCTCCTTCCCCCCACCCCTGCCAGCCTAAGCAAGGGGCTGCAATCAGAGGTGGTCACTGAATCTGGTCAATGACAGCTGAGGGGCCAGCGTCAGCCTGGCACTCAGGCAAAGCACAGTAGCTCTGCCCAAGGTTAGAATGCAGCCTCGTGCAATGCCACCTGGAGTGGTGGCAATCACACTCTAAGTTAACCTTTGATGGGATCTGGCACAGACATTTGAAAAGTGCTCTAGCAGAAAGCACTTTAGGTTAGTATACATCCATCCGGAGCTAACTTAGAGCAAGATCTACCATTTTTAAAGCACTTGCTGCGCCATGACCATCTGTTCTGTTACAGCTGTAAAGCACTTTCTGCATGTTTAAAGAACATTAATATCTGTACCCACCCACAACATTGCTCTCATTCTCATTTCAGTAAGATAAATGTGTTTTAACTTATCAGAAATATCTTTGAAATTCATGTGTACCTGTGAAATATATAAAAGAAATACTTTTTTTTCAGTGGAAAGCTGTTGAATTTTTTTCAGCAATTTTCTAATTCTACTGCTGTGGGGGTCACCTTGTGGGCACCATTGCCACTCCAGAAAGTGCAAAGAACAGACTCTTTCTAGGGTGATGAAGGCACGATCACAATACCTTTAAGTTGTGTACAAGTAAGCTATTTTCTGTACCCCATGGTTAAAATTAATTTCTGTAATAAGATTGTTTTGCATATTTAATGAGAAGTTCAAAGTTTATATTAGTGGTCTCCAAACTTTTTAGAGTGGAGATCAATTTTGGAATTTAAGAGGAACTGAAGATCTACCCCCCACCCCCTCCCAGCAGGTAAGTCTGTGGGGAGGGGAAGGGAAGGGAAAATGGTCATGAGGAGGTGGGGCAGATCAAGGCCCCAGCCCTAGTCCCACTCCCTCTCTCACCACTGGGGCCGTTATCTGCCCCCCTGCTGCTACAGCCTGCCCTCCCCACACCCGGCAGCCCCTGGTGCCCATGTCCTTGAGGGGGAAGGGGTACAGAGAGGGTAAGGCTGCACCAGGCTGTTCCCACTGGCCCTGTCCTGCACTGCGCTTGGCGGCAGCGCTGGGAGCGACGGTTGTGGGGGCTATGCTTCCCCCATAGCTCCGCTCCCAGCACCGTAGCCACAGCTGCCTGGCTTGAGGGCAGTCCAGCTGGGAACAGGCTGGCACTGCCCCAGCTCATCCCACCCCGCCCTGCATGTAGATCTGGGTGCATGTGCCCCCCCATGCCCTCCCAGACTGTGTGCGCCAGCTGCATGCCCCCACTCCCCACACCCCCCAGACAAACTACTCACAGCTCTATCCCCCGCCCCAAACCAGCTGTTCAGGGCCTGCCCCCACTCCCTACATGCAGCCACCAGTGCTGCCCTACGTTGCGGGGGGTAGTAGTAGTACCCCCCCGCCCATGACTGGTAGTTTGTAGTAGTACTATATAGTACTATGTAGTACTACTACTATGACTGGTAGTTTGGTGACCACTGGTTTAGATAAATTGAAGGGAGTGTTTTTCCTTATGTATACTCTCAGATTACTTTACCAAGCAAATTTTTTTTTCAAATAAATGTATACTTAGATAATGGAATTTGGTTTGAATAACCTCCATATCAAAAGAAATATCCCTGATCCTTGTAGGAAAGTTTGGGTATCCATTTTTGATAAATGTATAAGTTATGTGGATGGAGCTTGTCTATTAGGATGATATAAACCAATATGGATATAAACCAACTTGTCAAATCCATATTTACTTCTATTCCTCCCTTAATTTATACCTGTAATAATCTCTGAATTACATTTACAGTAATTTCAGACTTAAACAATTATAAATAAGCAATTTAAATAATGCCAGCTGAGTATCAACAATAGGTAAGATAAAATTAGTAGCCTATTGTTTTACAAACAGAAAAGGTTTGTAATTGGTGGTCAGGGAGAAATTCTGCCCCCCTCAATGTTGCACAATATTTACATTTTGACTAATATTAGAGTCAAGATAGTGAATTACATGGCCCCTTGTCGTGTTTCTTCATGGTGCTGCTTATTTTCTTTCTTGGCTGTCATTCTATACCTATCCTAGGCACATTCTCTTTTTTGCTGTTACTGACCTTCTTTCTGATTGGTTACATGCTGCTCATAGTTCCCCATATAAAGCAAGGTGAAAGGGACTAAGCAAAAAGAAGAAAAGAAAAGAACTGCTAGGATGCAGTCAGAGAGGTAAAGCAAGGTCATCATAAATGTTAGAACAGTGAGGCAGAAGAGAAAGAGTCAGCTAGCCTGGAGAGAGCCTAAAGGCATTGCAAGTCAACTTGTAACAGAGTTATTTGGAGCCCACACTGGTCTTAAGATTTATTATTTTCTGGAAATCTGATCCACTAAATGTCAGTCCCAAGCTGCCTCCTGATTGGAAGTAAAAGTATCCCCAGCAGTGGAGAAGTCTCTTTTTCTATTCTGTTTCTCTGCTTCAACCCCTTTGCTTTCCTTATTCTCTTTTGTATTCCATTTCCATAATTTATAGTTTTCTCTGTGCTACTTTCTCTGTTTTTTACTTCTGCGGCACCTTTCCTCTTGCCTTTTAAAATTCTTTATTGCCTGTGCTGCACTAGCTTAGATCACTATCTCCTCACCCTCATGTTTTGTCTTTCATTCTCTACTTCCTTTTTTGCCTATGTTTTTTTACCATTTCACTTGTTTGTTTTCCCTTATTTCTGTGCCCTAACACCCAGTACCTGCCATCTCAACTCTGCTTCACCTTTTTTTCCTTTTCTGTTCCTGGTCTGTTTTCTTCCTTCCAACTGTAGTTATAATACTGAGAGAACCTCTATGGCTGCATCCACATTTGTTTTCCCGGGGACAAGAAGCAGCAGCACACCTTGTGCCACTGCTACTTGTCTTTGGGGAATGCCTATGCCACGCACCTCCTGGGAACATGTCAGGTTACCCTGGGTAGGGTAGGGGAAGCTGAGGCCAGCCAAGTGCTGGCCCCAGCAGTCTTACTTGGGGGTGTGGGGGCCTCCTAGGACTGCATCAGCAGTGATCCTGCCACTCAGCCTGGCTGGAAGCTGGAGCATGGCTCTGGCTGGGTAGGCTCTGGTTTTGGGTGGCACACAATGCCCCCACATTTCCTGCTCCGCTTTTTTTTTTTTTTTGCACAGGGAACCTGCTAGCTTGCAGTGTGGAGAACAGCTGAATGTGTGGTATGTAGCACTGCAGATGTGTCTGTAGTGCCACATACTCCTGGCTGTGCTCATTTGGACGCAGCCTATGTCTTTATTTTTTTAGTACCTATGAGTTCAAGCTACTTTATTGCAGACCAGTCAAATTAAATGCTTGAGTAGAGGTAGACAAATATTTCAGTTATTCCCCTCATTATGTTTCTTCCTTGTGTCTGGAATACAAGATCATTAAAATGATTCTCAGAATCAAAGTTTACCTGAAAATGATACCACAGTGTTAGTGCTTATGTCTTCTTTTAAAGTTTAAAAAACTTTAATAATAAATTTGGCCCAACAGTTACCAGAGACCCTAAGCCCCTGAGGCAGAAAACTTTATTATTTTCTTTCAGCAGTACTTACCACATAGTAAGGATGTTTCTGTCCCCCAAAAAATTAAACTAAGTTTTCAGAGGTATTTAGATGCCTAATTCTAGTCCTGTGTGAAGCGGCTAATATTTGCTTTGGATTCAGATTCAGCCGATTTGGGGAACAGTGATTCAGTTTGGTGATTTGAATCACTGTCCCAAATCGAATCAGCTGAATCTGATTCAGAGATTCAGCTACTGCCAAATCTCTGAATCACCCAGGCCCATCCCCCGCCCACTTTCCCAGCCCTGGCAATGGCTGCCCCACTTGGCCCAGGTCCCAGCACTTTGAAAAAAAACTCCCGGCTCGCAGGGTGCTGCCAGGTAGGGGGATGATGTGGCCAGCCACAGGGGGGCTGGGGGAGTGGGTGGGGGTCAGGGGGCTCATGGTAGAGCCCCCCACACAGTGTGGGGCAGTGCGTTAGGGTTAGCCCTTCCTAACTCCTACTTTAAAAACTCCCAAACAAAGGGAGATAGGAAAAGCAGGCACATGTCTGAATTTCCCAATAGGGCTATGAAAGCCTGGAATAGTACTTGAATCTTCTGACTCCCAGTCTTGTGCCTTCTCCATTATACCACGCTGCTTCACCATGATTTGGATCCACTTTTCCATTATATATGAAATCATCTTTCCTCCCAGTACCAGGATGGCATGGCCATTTAAGTGGGGTAGTCAGCCCTGGGGCAGAAGCCCAGCTGCGGAAAATTAGCTGGGAGTTAAAAGGCAAAATGTGGGCAGAGCAAGCAGCTTAAATTCGGGAAGTAGCAATCTTTGGCCCAGAGACAGAATGCAATTTAAAAGAGCTCACTTCTAGGGAGGGCCAGAGCTAGAGGATCTTCACCTTCTGCCTAGAGGAAGGCCAAATGGTTTTGCTTTTGCTTGCTTGTTGTATTGTATGGTCAAAGGTTACTGTTTATGTTATTGACTATTGTTTGGACTGGCTGAAGGAACAAAGCCCATCTGGGTGGGAGCTAGCATGCAGCCTGCTTACACCCCCACGTTCTGCCATTCTCGTGCAGCATTTATCTTCTGCCGATGAAAATGTCATAGTTAGAATGTGACAAAATGTAATTGTCAAGGATCAGAACTACTATCATGAGTAGCTTTATGTGCCAAAAAACTTAAAAAGGGATATGAAAAAGCCATGGTTTGTACAGAAGGCTTAATTTTTCCTATTCAAAATGGATTTTAATAGAAAAAGTGGTGTTGCTTTAGGGCTAACCCCTCCAAAGACTTAACCTCAAAATAGTATTTTTTTTAGAAATATTCTCAACTATTTCAATCTTGCAATAAAATATCCCTAATACTCGACTCATATCCTGTCCTTCCGCTGTAGAACTCAAGGAGGTTTGCAAGGGAAGTCAGTATCATTATCCACACTTTACAGCTAGGCTCAGTCTGAGTATTGACTAACCTAAGCCATTAAAGGATTAAATTTTGTGTCAAATGCTTCTGGTTTGACTTTCAATATAGGCACTTGGGGTGAAAACCTAGCCCTATTGAAGTCAATAGCACAAGCCCCATACATTTCAGTAGGGCTGGGATTTCACCCTTTTTGTCTGTTTTACTTTCTAAATTCTTAATGCCCTGCAAAACTGAGTTCATGGGAACAGCATTTGCTGTAGACCAAAAATTCCAACTGATATTTAGCTGCATGGGTTTTTTCCTTTTTGGGCAAGGTCTCCAAAACTCCATCCTTACTTTCACAGACTGTGGCAAGAATATCATTTTGTAGTAGAATCTACAGGGTGTTTCTACAAAACTGGAACTCCTGTTTTGAATGCTGCTTGTCTGTTTCAACAAGAAGTAACTACCATCAAGACATTTTCTCCAGCTTTATATTAATATTTCAGCAGCAGCTTTGGAGCACAGTGGAAAAGTTCAACAACCTGAAAGTAGAAAGAAATTCTGTAAAGCTGGTTTTAGTAAGTCAAATTTCAAAGGAGGAAAAATAAAGGGGCAGCACAATTAAAAGCATTCAGCATCAGTAAAAAACCTGATGAAGCAAACACTCTGCTATGCAAATTAAATACTAATTCTTCAGTCATTTTTGCATTGTGGTATGGCACTGCCTACAGTTCCAGTATAATTTCTTCTGTTTGTGTGCATGAACATGCACATGTGTATGTAAATAATTCTGCATCAAGTTTTCTCAGTCATAGGGTCATGGCTTAGGAAACCTTACCAGCATGGTCAACAGCAAACTGACAGAAATTAGACCATGCTTCCTCCATGGCATGACACAGTTGTGGTGTTCTCTGACCCAAGCTTTCCAAATGCTGTTGATGCTGAGATATTTGGATAACCAACAGCCTGCCACTTTCTTTAAGACTTCTAATAAACTCAGCTTTACTGCAACTTGAATGGAAGAGGTCTAGTTGAATCATTCCTACACCAATCCTCAGCTTGAAGGGTATGCTGGGCATTTATTTATTTCTGCAATTTATATGCTACCCCTCCCAACACAGACTCAGGGCAGCTTACACTAAAAGAAACAGAACAACATAAAAGGACAACTGGTATAAATAAAATATAGCTGAAATCCACTCAACAATACCTCGACCTAGCGTTGGTTGCTAAATGCCTGTTCAAAGAGAAATGTCTTGCAGCGCTTCATCTGAAAGATGACCAGGATCAGGCTTTGGCATCTCTTAGTCCCCATAACAGCTGTGCTACTGTAATGGCCCTTGCTCCCCCTGCAGAGGTCCAAACCAAGAGTGCTTGGCCTCATAATTGTGGGACTACAATATTGCCTTAAAGTAACTTCCACAGTCCCCATCTGGTATCAGATGCAACTTGTATAGACAAGAAGATCTGAACCTAAGTATCTAAAGAAAAATGTAAAGTAATGGTAAATCCTGAACTTCAGTTCTATTGTGGCACCAGGGTGAGACTAGTAGTTACAATTAAACCTTGTTAAGGACTCTTAAAACATGTAGAATCACAAAGTCATGCTTGTTAACTAGTGCTAAGTGCCCTGTATTGTCTTAAAGTTACGCCAGTTGAAGTGAGGATTTTCTTTGAATTGTGTAAACAAGCTCAACTTTGCTTAGCCACTAATTGTTCAGGGGAGATCAAATGTTCAAATTAGTCCTCCAGCATCCCAGAAGGCACTGCCTCTCCCCCTGCTCCCACCCACACCCCTCCCTGATTGCCTGGACAGCAGAGCAGCTGCTGGTGAGTAGGGAGAGGAGCTGCAGGGGGAGGACAGAGTGGGCCAAGTAGAGGAGAAAGGAGGGGAGTTGCTGGGGTTGGAGACCACACACACACACACACACACACACAGCACAGCACAGCACAGCACAGCACAACACAACACATGATACACAATCCACAAAACAATACACAATGCACAAAATGCACACCACATTTGCCTACACAATGCACAGCACACTACACACATGAACGGCAGTATGTGTGTGTGTGTGTAATCCCAGTGTGCATCTCCAGGTGCTACCCAGCAGTGATAGGGGAGGGGGTGAGGAGAGAGGCTTCCCACTAGGGCTGTACAAAGCTTCAGGGGCTGATTCAAATCGGAGAAGATTTGGCCCAATTTGGTGGTTGAATCTCCAATTCTGAATTGAATCAGGACCAATAAAAGGGTCTGAATTGATTTAAAGCTCTCTGAATCTTCGGAAAAGATTAGGAGACTGATTATTCAGGCAGTCCCCGCCCACTGCAGCAGGGAACTGGAGCCAGACTCGGAGCTGGTAAGTAGGGGGCAGGGGAGGGGGGGCTGCACCAAGGGGGACCCCTGTAAGGCCCCATCCCCCTGCCTGTTCCCCCAGCCCCCCGGTCCCTGTTAACTCCCCCAGGCCCTCCACCCCACAAGGCTGCCCTGCCTGGCCCAGCTCCCAGTGCTTTAAAAAGAAGCTCTGAATCATCATGTGCTGCCCAGCCGTGGGGGGCAATCCCTGCTGCCCCCCCCCCCACTGCCCCATGCTGCATGGGGGGCTCTGCCATGAGCCCCCTAACTCCCCCCTCTCCTGTCCCAGCTCCTTCCCCGCCATGGCTCTGCCCCGCCCACCCCACCCCAGATCTGGCCCTTCAAGAAAAGAAACCTGAAAAAAAACCTGGTCTCAACAGCTCCTGCAGTGGCTTTGGGGGGTTCATGGAAGAGCTCCCTGAGCCCCCCCAAGTGGTGGGGGGCAGTGGGGATCCCCCCTGCAGGGCAAGAACTGGTCAGTTCAGGGGGGGTTGGTTTTTTTTTTCTTTAAGGGCTGGAGCTGGAGTGGGCAGGACAGCCATGGGGGGTTGGGACAGTGGGGAGGAGTTGGGGGGGCTAATGCAGAGCCCCCCCATGCAGCATGGGGTAGTGGGGATCGTCCCCACCCCCCACCAGCAGCACCAGTGAGTTGTGGCTTTTTTTCAATATGCTGGGAGCTGGGTCGGGCAGGGCAGCCATTGCTGGAATTGGGAGAGTGGGTGGGGGATGGGGCCTACGTGATTCACAGATTCAGCAGAAGCCAAATCTCCGAATCAGATTCAGCCAAATTGATTTGGGACAGTGATTCAAATCACTGAATCAAATCACTGTCCCCTGAATTGGCCAAATCTGAAGCAAATACTAGCCACTTCACACAGGCCTATTTCTGTGTGTTAATGCTAGACAGCTGGCAAGTAGGGAAGGCATGAATCAAATTTGAGAGCTGTCACTCATACCCCTTCTTGCCAGCCCTCTAGTGACAGCTCAGGGCTGTGCACCTTGCAGAGGTGAATGTGGATATTCTACATTCAGAATCCTGAACATGCCACTGCTCCCAGCATGTGTTAACTTTCCTAGCAATCTAACATTTCTTAAAGTTAGCAGGTGCTAATTGTAATAGGTAAGCATACACTCTGTTGAATATTTTGTGCACAGATACCTATTCCTGTAGACCCAGTCCAAATGACAGGTCAGAATGCTCCAGCTCATTGGACAAATCTTGATGTAAGTTTTTTATCTCAGGAAGCTCAAGTCCTCTATCTATAAATCAATATAGCATGGACAGATAGAGGTACGTTTTCCTTACCAAGCCTCTTTAATGGGCTTCAGCCTTTTTCTGAAGGGGCCGTGTGGAATATTTGGCAGTGCCTAAGTGACTTAGAAACACAGATCTTACCAAAACTCAATGAATCTTTGTTCTTAATCTATTTAAGTTGCTTCTAAAAACCTAGAAAATGCCTCTGAGAGAATAGTTCAGTCTCTATGCCTGTGTATACCTTGACCTCTCAGCTAATATCAGCTGAGATGCCACATATCTTCCCATTTCTAGAGATGAGTGGCTGATTGCAATTTAAGTTCATGGCTTTGTGAGTTTACTTAAATAGGTGTATGCATTTGCTAGTGCTTTGGTTGCAACTTGCTGAAAGGCCACGTAACACAAAATATTGGTTTATGATGCTGGGATTTTGGGCCCTTCAATTCTTAATTTCTGCACATGCTTTTCAGCCACAGTATCTCATTACCCTGCAAAGTTTTTCTGCCACAATATTACTAAGGGAGGGTGGGTGAGGCACCATCCCCAGGTACCAACTTGGGGGAATACATAAATAACAGCTACAGCTACTGCTGGCCTGGCATCATTGCTAGCAGCCCAGCTACTGCCCTGAGCACTACCGCTGCCCTGAACACAAAACTGCCTAGGTAGGCCTCTGTTTTTCTGCCTTATTGAAATGCATCTATTCTAATGAATGTAAGTAGCTATGCATTAAACCATGTAGGTCAGAGAGATGTGAAAATTCCCCCAGCCAAACATCTGCAAGAGCATCAGGTTTTCTGTATACACTCTGCAGTAGTTATGGGAAGTGTGTGTATGTGTTGGGGGGGGCCTCAGTTTAAAATTACCATGAGAAGGACTTTTATCACAAGGGTTCAAAGGGTTAATAGAAAGTGGGATTTTCATTGCATTGTGCATGGTACCTATGCTAGTCTCAGTTTAAACTTTTTAAAGGACAGGTAAGAGGAGAGAGAATTGAATGCCTGCTTTATATATGGGAGAAATTGTTCATTCATGTGAATTGTTGACCTCTGTCATCCTGCCAAGCTGACTGGACCCATGGGGTAAGCTGCTGCTCAAGTACTGGTTTCAAAAGTTAAAGCTACCTGGGGAGTACTTCAAAAGGACATTGCCAAGGTTGGTTTACCCAAAATCTGACCTGTCATTTTTCCCTCTCCCTAAATCTTCTTGAAAACTTCATGTAACTCTGTTTTTGAATCTTTTCTTGTTGTCCGAAACAAAACATTTCAATTGTTATTGGAGGATAAAGATTAGAAGAAATCCAATATTTGCAGCATGTGAATACAAATGTGACAAACAAGGGAATGAGATTCTAGGTAGCTACAAGAAAGTGATGGATATACATTCTTTTCATTAACTATTAGAAATGGTGAATTAAAGATTAAATGGAGGGGAAAATAATAATAAGACAAAGGAAAGTTTTTTAATAATTACACTTCTAATGAAACCAAAGTGTTTTTTATTATTTTTGTTATTTTAATAGAGCCTAGCTGCACCTTACACATAGACAAATATAAATGCGGGGACCTGATGTACTCTAAGGCAATCCCTTTCTAAATTGTTTCTTGGTAGGATGGATTATTATTATAAAAGACTTTTTATAGTAGTTCTATTATGGTAGTGCCAGAAGACTTAATTAGTAGTTAGTCCTGCTGAGATGCATGCTACACACAAGCTCAAAGATCCCTGACCCAAGGATTTACAGTCTAATTGGAAATAAGATGCAACAAGTAAATGTAACAGTAGGAGTTGTGGTAGGAAGAGAGAGTGAAGAAAATAAGATCATGTGCTTAGACAAGTAGCTGCTGTCTACTTTGGTTCCAGTTGTTCTAATCCAGAATTTAAGGCTCAGTATTTCTGAGGTTGACATCTCACTACTTAGAACCCTACAAAAACTAAGAGGGGAAACCCGGAGAAATAATGTTATGCAATTATATAATATTCTAATGCACATGAGAGCAGGGTTAAATCTGAGTGTTCACTTCAAAGTTCGTGGGTTTTTCTCTTCCCTTTTTAACTTACCTTTTCAGGTAAATGATGAAGTATGTTTCTCATTTCTTCCTTGTTCTTAAAAACTTGCAAGACCTGATATACTAGAAAAATATCTTTCCTCTCCCCACAAAAATCCTTCCCCTGTATCTAAGATAGACATCCTGCACTCTTTCATGGACATAGATGGCCTTGCCAATACAGGCTACTCTGCTGTTAAAGAGGAGGTTAAATATAGATACCACTTCCTCCTCTAATGCTAGATTAATGACCACAGAGAAATTACTAAGGCCCTGGAGTCAAGGTAGAAGAGGAGTACTTCTCCAGCACAATTTGGCTATGTGGACTGTTCATGGGGAACAGTGTTTGAATCTGAAGTCTCTGAGAGGTGCATCATGTTCTAGTAGAGAGAGCATGGATGATGCTGCCTGTTAAGAATTTTGTTTTATTTTATTTTATTTTAACTCCTTTTAAATATACTTTTTATTCCACTTTGGCATTCTGTGCCCAGCACTCATTTTTCATATGTAGCAAAGACAGTGAGAAACCAAAGCAGCACTAAAAAAAAATTCTGGTTAAAAGACATTTGGTCTGCTGTCAACAAGGCTATTTAGTCTATTACAACTGTCTGTAGCTAATTGTATAGTTATGGTAATAGTGCCCTCCAGAGGAATTTTGAAGGAATTCAAGGAACTAACAAATGATGATGTAGATGTGGATTCAACAGCAAAGTGCTATATCAGTGGTTCTCAACTGGGGTTCAACAAGACTCCTTTAGAGTTGCTGCAGTACAAGTGTTGCCACCATGGTGACAGCCAGCTAAAAGTGTCCTATGTGTGGGGCTGTGGCATATACACACTCTTGCTGTATTAGGGCTCTCTGGTAACCCTAAAGTGTGACAGGAGAGCTGGCTTGGGCTGTAGCCCTTCCCAGCCTGTGCCCTCTCCCTCCAATACTCCTCCCAGAAGCAGAAGAGTGCAGGGCAGTTCCATCCTTGTGCCTTTGTTTCCGGGAGAAGTATGTTGCGGGGGAGCCAGACCAGGAAGGATTACAGCTTGAGCAGACTCTCCTACAATGTTTTAGAGTTATCAGAGAGCCGTAACATGACAGGAATGCGCGCATGGTCCACAACCCTTCCTGGGCTGCCTGTGCAGCAGGCACACACAGCAGTTTTACCTGGAGGCAGCAGCACCCAGTTGAGAAGCACTGAAGTAAACGGAGACAACACCAATAGTGGTTCTCAACTGAGGCTGTCCCCACATTTGAAAAACAGTGAGGATGCCCTGATTCTGAAAAGGTTGAGAACCACTGTGCTATATATTTAAGAAATGTACTTGAAATTTAGCAGGGAAAAGTTTGTGCTTCTAAAGGGTTTTGTCTCTCTTACAAATATCACCACATTTGTTAACATGGTTACAATAGATCGCTCCATAAGATGGATATGAGTATGAGGGCTTCATAAATCCCACTGATTTCAGGGACAGAGCACAAGGATGACTTGGTGGAGAATCATGTCATTGTTTCTAACTTGCAGTAAGATGGATTTTTAAAAGGTTACAACCTCCATATTACGTTGTCTCAACTTCAGCTAGGGTTGCATTACAATTCTGAGATGTTACAAATTAACCATTGCAAACAGCAATAAATGCACAGTCCCCCAAAACAAAGCTTATTTTTAGCCCAAGCTAAAAATGTACGTAAAACTGTAACTCCATAAACGGGTTACACAATTAAATATTTTAACTTCTTACATGTTTTCATTGGCAGTAACTTTAGGGATTTTATCCAACAAATGAAAAAATGTATGTACAGGTACTTGGGCAATACATATCAGCAATGTCATTATTGGAAATCAAAGCAATGTCTGTAATTTGTGCCATCAGAGATTTTCTAGTCTTTTCTTTTAAAGAAAATGGTGGTTCATTTCCAATACACTGTGACACTAGACTTTGAAAAGACAGTATTGCATACATGATATCTTACATTATATAATGGAAATCCAGAATGCTTCAGTGCGGGATACCTTAAAGCCAGACTTTCAGACATGCACTGGAATTTCTAGGTTTGGGGGCTTTTAAACCTATGGATAACTAAACAGGTAGTAAGTCAAATCCAAATTGTTTAAGAAATTGCAGTTAACTTTTTTATGAATCTGTTTTGAGATTGTAAATGGCACAACTGTCACTTCTCAATAAGTCTCTCTGTAACAGGGCAAAGGCTCAGAGCCAAAAATTTCTGCTAGATCTATGTTTCTCATTCCCATTAGAAGAATGGGAATGGGGGTGGTCATATAAGCCATGGACAAGTTTTTATTTCTACTGCTGCAATAGCAATTTTTCCAAGACAGGAAGTATGCAGGCATTCCAGCCTGCAGACACCCCTACCTTTGCTCTTCATGCCTTCACCAACCCTGAACAGGGCTGCAAGTTCAGAATAGGATGGCTGGTTTCCTCCTACTTTTCTTTTTTCTTTCTTTTTTTTTTTTTACTTCACCTAGGAAATTTTATCCAGAATGTTATGCTAGGATAACGTTAAAGTTATGTTGGCTGAGTCTAACATTCAGGAATTATGAAATCTAACATTGGAAGTCATCCTTCATCTAGTGATTTGCTACGTGAATGTTCTGTAAGCTTTCTTCTTTTTTTTTTTTTTTTCTTTTTCCTAACATGATATCAGGTGCTGATGACATGTCCTAGTTTCTGACATTGTTCTACTCAGGTTTTTCCACTTATTTATCTATTCTTTTATATAACATTTCTCTGGGTTACCCTCTTCTCTTCCCAGGTGGTATGTCTGTTATCACTTAACATGTAAGTAACAATGATGGTATTTTTAAAGCTCATCCAATGCATATCCAGGGTTGTTACGCTCTAGTTGATGTTTTGAGTTGATTGCTTTCTACGGAGTTTCTGACATTGTAAGTAATGGTTTTCAATGAATTCTGAGAATATTCAACAGACGTATACTTTGGCATGAGTTAGCTTCTTGTTTCCATTCTGGATTTTTAGGACTGCTCCACAAGAGGAGGACTTCTGCAAGGCTTTTGACAAGGTTTTGCATGACCTTCTCATAAACAAACTGGAGAAATGTAGGCTAGATAAAACTACTACAAGGTGGATAGATAACTGGCTAAATAGCTGCAAGCAAAGGGTAATTATTAACAGGTCCATGTCAGAATGGCAGGAGGCTTTAAGTGGAGTCCCACAGAGGTCTGTGTGCAGTCTGGTGTTGTTCAACACATTAATTAATGATTTGGATGCTAGCAGAGAAAGCTGCTTAAGCAAGTTTGTGTATGACATGAAATTGGGAAGGATTGCAAATACATTGAAGGATTGTAAATGCTGTGGATATGAACACAATTCAGAAAGATCTCAACAGATTGGAAAGCTGGGCTGGAGCTAACAAGATGCAAGGTGCTACCCTTCAGGAGGAATAATCACAGCCACAAATATAAAATGAGTGACATCTGGCTGGATTGCAGTACTAGGGAAAAGGACTTGGGAATCTTGGTAGACCACAGACTCAATACAAGTCTGCAACATGATGCAGCTGCAAAAATAGTGAATGCAGTTTTGGGATGCATCAACAGAAACATTAGATTCAAGGCAGTGGAGGTGATAGAGGCTCTCTACTCAGCACTGGTTAGGCCTCATTTGGAGTACTGTGTAAAATTACAGGCCCTAAATTTTACAAAGGATATGGAGAAGTTAGGGTCCAGAGGCAGGCAACAAAGATGATAAAGGGCTTGGAAAGCAAGCGTTATGAGGAGAGGCTGAAGAGGTAGCCATGTTCAGCTTGCAGAAAAGGCAGACAAGGGGACATGATAGCAGTTTTCAAATACTTGAAGGGGTGCTATAAACAAGAAGGAAAGCACCTGTTCTCTCTTGCTGCAGGGATGAGGATGCAGAGCAGTGGCTGGAAGTTACAGAAAAGTAAATTTAGATTGGATAGCTGGAAACACTTCTTCACTGTTAGAACAGCGAGGCAATGGAATTAGACTGCCTAGGGAAGTTGACTACCCGTCACTGGAGGTGTTCAAGAAGAGGTTGCATAACCACTGGTTGGGGATGATCTAAGCATAGCTAAGCCTATGTTCTACCATGGGAATTTCTCATACATCTGGGCTTTCCTAGTTTACCCCTCCCCCTACTATATGTGTGTGTCAGGGTGTTTTTAAGCCTTCCCAGAGATATTGGCTGCTGGCTACAGCCAAGGCTGGGATCTTTGACTGAGGTCTGCCAATCCTTCTGCTGGTGTAAAAGCCAGAGGTTCCTGGCTAGAGGGCCTTGCCCTCCCTGCTCAGGATCAAACCAATCACTGTATTTCAGGTCAGGAAGGAATTTTACTCCATGCTCAGATTGGTATGGCCAGGGGTAGGGGTAGGGGGGAGGTATTTTGCCTTCCTCGGGGGGTGGGGGGTGGGGAGGGGCTCTACCCAGGGCTTCTTGACAATATATTGACAACATTTCATAAAAGCAGGACATGAGTTGCTGTAGTCCCCTGCTTTACATGTGGCAGATTAGGGTGTTAGGTATGTGCTATGTCAGGGTTGACAGCAGTCTTATGTAGAGTTTAGGTTATGGTTTGGATAGAGATGATCTGCCTTAGGCAGGGGGTTGGACTAGATGACCTCTGGAAGTCCCTTTCATCCCTATTTCTCTATGACTCCATCAGACATGATACCAGTCCTGATCATTTTACTTGCCCAAATCTTTTCAAGTTTATATAAGCTGTTCGCTGCCAGCTTGCCATTCATTGTATGACATCTAGTAAAATATTATTACCATTGTATATCTCACTCCCTAAACACTTAAAATGACTAACTTGTAACAATTTTCTGTCTACTCCGATTATTACTTTTAAGACAGTTTTTAATTATGATCTCTCAGTCTCTCAAATAATCTGACAATTTTTTCCACAAACTTATGCTTGCATAACAAATGTGTAAAATCACATATTGATCTGAATATTTAAACCAAGCAGTTCCTTCAAATCAGTTATATTTTTTTTTTTTAAATCACAATAAACTGTTGTTGCACCTCATATGGAATGCAAGTAAAGTTTTTAATAAAAAAAGTTTTAATAACGAACACCATTCTGGCATGGGTAGTCATCCTAAATATGCAGTTAAATTAGCTTTGTGGTTTTACGCTCAGTTATATCTACCTCTCTCCTGTTGGTTTGCAAGAGATGATGCACATGGTTTACATGGTGCTGGTTAATTTTTTTTAAAATAAGGGATGAAAATAGGTTTTAAAGAGGATGCATTAGTTATACAGAGGGCATGGGGCGGGACAGGGATGAGGTGTCTGCATAGTTCCATTCTGGTTCCCTTTTCCCACTTAAGTATTGCCTAGGGCTCCTGCCTGGCTACACCCCCCACCATCATTATGTTACTGCTCAGCTTTACAGCTCTTTTCATGGGTAGATCCAGCATATTAAGGGTTATAGGAAAGTATTGGACCTACAAGGTCTTGCATGGAAAATAGTCTGCAGAAATTGCTGTGCAGCTTGTCTTAACACTATGTTGGTATCACAAGATCATGTTTTATATTTGTACAGTACATGATATGAACAATTCACAGAAGGTCAACAAATTCCTCTGAGTGCACTAGAATGACAAAGCTGAATTTCACAGAAAGCCATTGAGCAGACACACTGGACTGAGTGATGTGAGAAGAACAACATAAAGAAACACTGTCAACAACCACAAAAGGTAAGAGAAATAAAAACAAAAGCACAATGGTATAGAAATAGCCCTGAATCAAAACCATTGATCAAACACTCCTGAACTTCAGGAGTTTGGTTTTTACTCTGAAGCCTTCTTACTTGGATCTCTTCCTTTCTGAAACAGTACATACATTTATATAACGTGATATTTCAAATCTGCTAAGATAGCTTTCCTTGAATCTGTCATGCCTCTTTCATTTAAATTCCATCTTTAGGATATATGTGCCAATTTTGTTTTGCATTTCTATATTCACTTTCTTGGAATCTATTTTTTTTGTTTTGTTTTGTTTTGTTTTTTTAAGCTGGAGTCATTCATACCAATGATAAATGAACCACTCCATAATAAATGCTAGTTTCCTTGTAGAGTTCAAAGTACAAAAAATAAGAAAACAAGAGGAGGGATTAACATCCATTGTCTAAAATGTTCAGTCCTTACTAATTCTGCATATTGCAGGGCATGGCTTTCAAAGCAGCATTGTTCAAATATTGAACATGGATTTTGTAACTTTGCTTTGTATTGAGAGCATGTAAGAAATGTACAGGAAATTATTCTAGGTAAAGTAAAATATACACATTTCTTTTCTTTGCCAGTGAAGTTTTGGCCCTTCAGCTGAATGACTATATGGGGCTACAGTGGTGTAGGTTGTAGCCGTGTTGGTCTAAGGACATAAGCAGACAAGGTTCTTTGGGTGAATCTGATACCTTTTATTAGACCAACTTAAATAGTTGGAAAACATTTTTTAAGCAAGCTTTCAAGTTCAAAAACCCTTTGTCCTGGATGGAATGAAAAGTAAAGAATCCAGAGGCTGGGCTGGTATGTATAGGGTTATGCTCTTCAGAATCAAAAAAACCTTTCTGCCCTCTCAAGCAAAAGTCTCCCACAAACTTAAGTGGGTAATACATCCGTTTCCTTTATGGCTCAATCATGTTCTTGCAATGGCTTGTACTTGTATTTTTCTTGATGTTATCATTAGTTATTTCCACTAATGTCCTTGTCATACAGTTGAGAGAATCTAGGTCCTTTCTCTTTGAAGCTTACAATTTAGAGGAAGAGACAGGAGGATACATATACAATGTAACCAAGTTATCCATGGCCCACATCTTAGTAACCTATGTGTGTTTTACCAATAATAATGTGTTGCACTTGATCATTTTTTCATCCCAAACTGCAGTTCAAAAGGAATGGCACGCATAGGATTAGGCACCCTGTTTTACCCAATGGGTATCCTAGGTACCTGACTACATGCATCAATACATAAAAATACTAATTCAAGCAAAATAATATCACAGGACTTACAAAGCAGTGTCTCAGCTACCATAATACTTTTCCTAAAAGGACAGTCTTTGGACAGGGTGAGATATAAGAATTTCCTTTGAATGTTGTTTTCTGGTTCATGTTTCTTTCATCAGTTTTGATGCACTGTGACAGTAGGTGGCACTAAAGAACAACAACTTGAATTGAAAGTAGGCTGTTGAAAAAAATCCTTAGTCTGGTGTGAGCTTTGTTAAATTTGACTCCACAAATTGTAGAGATATTCTAGTGCTGGCCCTCTGCATGTGAACATTTTATGCAGATACTCTGCTGGCAAGAGAATGGAAGTGACAAAGGATGAAAAGCTGACTTTGTGGAATATGCCTGTATTTCACTTTAGAGCATAAACAAAGCTCTTTAGTCTTTATCGGCAGCTGGGATTTTACCACATTTATCTTTTACACAGAAAAAAGGTCAAAAGTAAAATCATGATTGTGTCTTTCCTTAATAAATTATTTTAAAATAAATGTTATTAAAAGTAATACATTTGTGTTAATTAATTGTAATTTAATAAACTGCTCTGGACCAGCAACATTTTTGGATGTGAGAAGAGGGGTAGTCCCAGCAGAGGGTCTTTTGTTCACTTTCTTTAAATTTGGGGAGAGAGGAGAACAGAGAAAATCATCAGATCTCATCTATGATGTTAAGTTCCCCACTGCCAGGGGATGACCTCTCACCCAGCTTCATATCCACTATTAAGTGGTGAAGGTATGATCAGGAATAATGTATTAATAATAGTAATAAACAATGACAATAAAATACAATTCAAATTTTTGTCCTTGCATAAATGCAGTGGCCTCCCATTTATTTCCTCAACAGCCTTAAAAATGTTCCAGGGCAAAGTTTTCTTTATAATGTTCAATTTCATATCCTGTTTAGTTGCTATCAGGTAGAAGATAGCTGTAATTAATGACTAACCTTAAACACTTTAACCTCATGTGTTCAGTAATGCTGCATGACCTCTCCTAAGCAAAACATTGTTTAGTGTACTGTATCATACATTCCCTAAGAAAATTATTTTTATTCATGTAAAACTTTGCAATGGATTAAGCTCTAGGTTTAACATGAATTCTTAACATGTTTATAAGTTAGATGAGCTATACATTTTAAGGCACAGTCCTGCAATGTGAAGTATGAGTATGTACAGTCTCTGTGAAGCTTTTTGCCTGTAGCAACCAACCTCTGTTTCTCTCTTTGATAGAAAACAACATGGTCTCCCCTGCATGGGGCCAAATTTTCTGGCTAGCATAGGTGAGGTTCCCCACCTGGCCTGTCTGACTCTACTAGAAAAATGCAGAGCAGGAATCCCCTACTGAGATGAGCCCTCTCTATTAGCTGACCATGTGGCAGAGGTATCAGCCATTCCTGATTACAAGAGGCAGGATTTCCTCTCAAGCTATAATGTCAGTGATGCAAACTGACCTATAAGCTGCATGATCTTGCTGAAAGTGGAAACTTCTGAATCTTATTGCAATGCAGAAGTCCTTCTAAATGTGAGCTTTTCTGAGACCTCTGAGTTGGGAAGTGCACCTTGATTTTTATGCACGCACACACCCACACACATACACTATATATAGAGAGTAAGTTTAATTCTGTAAGGTGTTTCAGCAGTATCTTTAAAACGAGGGTTCCCAAACAGCATGAAGACAGCAAATAGAAGAACAACCCATTTCTCATTCTTGTCACTTGAGATTTCCCTGGGGGAAGAAATGGGAGAGAGTCATCAGCTCACTAAACCTGTTAAACAGGAATGAAAGCTTCTAAAGAAAGCTTCCTGCCTCCTTGAAATCGAAACTATGTAGTTCCCCTGAGCATGACTGTGAATGAAATGAGATTCGATGTTCTTCCAACAAACTATGTATTTAAGGTAAGAGGCTGTAACAAATATACTTAGAGATTAGCAAAGAGCCCAATCTTTGTTCAGGTAAAGGGTTGGGCCCAAATAATAAAAGTGCTTTATTTTAGGATGTGCTGCCATTGTCACTTTAAAATATGGAAACTATCTTTTATATGCTTCATAAGAACTACAGCATTGTGGTATTGCATAGAGTAGTCAAATTGCATTTTTTATCATAAGCATAATGATATTTGGATTTTTTTCTTACCCTCAGATCCTAGACCTGAGTGATTATGCAAGAATATACATTTTCATTTAAAAGAACAAGGAATTTCTCATCTTCATTTCAGAGGAAAGCTTAGAAACACAAACTATGATGGCTCAAAAAGCACAAGTCAAATAAAATGAACCCAAATCATTGTCTTTCTGTGGGTTTTTTTTAATTATTATTATTTCATGGGGCGGGGGTTAGCCTGCTCAATGAATTGTCAATGCTTGGGGCTATCAGTGCTGATACTAAAATACAAGTAATAAACAATGACAAATAATAGGCCAGACTTATGTATGGTATTTTGGACCATGGTTTGAGGGCTAGGGGTGGGAGTTGGCCCAAATTCTGAATCTGATCATTCCAGGAACTGAGCATCTGCTGTGGGGCACAGAACAGGCTTCAGCAAGACACAGCATGCTGAAATTCTATTCTGAACAGCTGGTTTTAAACATTTGCTTCAAAGAGAGCAATCAGTATGTGTTACACAGAGAAATAGAATTTTTATGTAGTATGCTCCAAAAATGTATGTGTTACGATTCTTGGCTACAGCACTGACCTTTTGTTTCAGCAGAGAACATGTTTGTTAGGAAGTTGCAGCCTCATGTGACACTGGTGCAGGATGCGTTACGTCAGCTTTGGGATGGCACTAGTCATCCCAAAGGGACTGTCTGTCCACTAAGAATAAAGGAGTGGAATATGTTGGCCATATCTTCCCCAGCCTTTAGTGCAACTGCTGCACTATATGATGATGGACCAAGTGGTGCTAGCAATGAGTCGTCTTAGCACAATTAAAAAATCCAGAACATTGGATATGAAGTGGGAGGTAACATTTGTGTACAAGCTTGATGCACACACAGAGATTTTCATGTATATTATAGCTGAAAGAAATGTATCCAATGTGATATAAAGCTTTGATTTTTATGGCAACATTACTCATGACATGAGGCACACATGAAGGAGTTGAGCTAGTCATCCCACAGATCTGCTGTTAGACATTAATAGCCTTTATACCATTATGTATTTTATGTTGCTAAGAGTCTATTTTAGAAATGATTGAGTTTTAAAAAGGGGTTTTGTATTTTCTATTTCCCTCTGCAGTCTTTGAAGTAGTAAGAGTTTTTTTTTTTCCCATGAAATTTTCTATTTTTCAAATTATTTCACTTCTTTTCAAGGGGGAAAAGTCTAAAAAAGGAGGAGAACATTATATAACAGGAGAAATATAGTTTATTTCCTTTCAGTTTCTCACCAAAAAAAAAATTGACCAGCTCTATCACAAAGATTTCCTTTGGTAACTATCACTTGAAAGAATGCACAAACAAAGAATGAGTGAGGGGCGAAAGGTACAGTTCAAACTATAGTGATGACAAGAGGTCCCTTTCAACCAATTTCACTTTCCATTCCTCCTAACTTCTGACTCTGGGTGATTAAAGCTTGAGTTTAAATGGATTTTGGCTTTGACTACATAAAAAAAAAAAAAAAGTCATGATGAATACCTTCCACTGTAATATAGATTTTTCAGTGCATGGCACTATAATCTAAGCTAATACACCATAGATCTTAGGAGCATATTGGAAAAACTATTTGTGGTACTCAGCCTCAGCAATTTACAAGAGTACTTTTCATCTCAATGGCATCTCTCTCCTGAAAGGGAATAAGATGTTGTTA
The DNA here is from genome assembly GCF_000455745.1 of Alligator sinensis. Lineage (NCBI taxonomy): Eukaryota > Metazoa > Chordata > Crocodylia > Alligatoridae > Alligator > Alligator sinensis. Next base: position 88,328 of record NW_005843115.1, on the reverse strand, counting down.
TATTAAAGCATTTGACACTATAATTTAATGAAAATTTAATTGACAATAAGTTGCAATGTATTTTATTTGAAAAATGCAGCAAACACAATTCACCATATACTGTGTCATTGTGGCCATTTGCATTCTTAGGCTTTGATGATAGACTGCTTTTGCTGTTGTATCCAACTGGGGACCAGAATATGCAGCCAACTAATGTAACCCCAGATGTTTCTGAAACCTTGTTTGTGTTATATGTCTGTATATTTTTCTGGTCTTATCCTCGATGTATTTCTGTTAAAAATCCAAGTTAAAAAACTGGGGGGGAATGGCTTACCTTGGCTTGCTGATATTTTATCTTGGTTTACATGGTAATTCCAAATTGTGTGTGTGTTTAATTTTTAAAGAATGGTTTTGGGGTCAAGGACACTGATTTTATTGCTGACTTTTTAATTGACTCACAGCATGACCTTCAGCTCTCTGTGCCTCAAAATACACCTATATAAAACTGGTATAATAGGTGGAAGCTTTCAAAGACACAGTAGGGAGCTGGACACTAGTGAGTCTTGCAGTGATATTGTGAAGCTGCCTAGTTGTTTGTAAAGGGTATGAGTTCCTTGAATATAATGTTCCATTTAAGTTTAAAATAACCACAAGAAGAAGAAATGTAAAAAAAAATCTTTGGAAACTGCTGAAATGGATATTTCAGCCTATACATTTCTAAGGATGATGTAATTTCTATTCAGGAATTTAGTAATAGCTAGGTGGGTCTTGTCACAAAGTATCTAGTACAAGAGTGAATATCATCTGTGGAGAGCACGCTAATATTAATGTCACTTGTACAATTTTCAACACATTGGATTATTTTGTTTGTTTTTTTAATTTGACTTAATTTGTTGTTTCAGTGAATGATACCATACATTATGCAGCACTAGCAACTGTGACTTGGGGGAATTTTACCATAATCCCAAAGTGTCAATAAGATTCATAAATTGAAGCAGCTATGGCGCACTTTTGGAAACCGCCTTTGACACACGAGGAGTTAAATAAAGAGCAATATGAGGGGCAAACATCTTACTCCATGTATCATTTTGTTCCTGCTAGCCAGGTCAGCCTAGGCCTGGATCATATAGCTGGTGAAGTCAGCAGTGAAATGTCCTTTTATGGTCCATCAGATTCACATGTTCCTGAAGAAACTGAGTTTTTTCACATCAAACTTATTTGACTTAAATGCAACAGAACAGCATCTTTATGGAGTAAATCAACCTCGGGTTCATGGTGAATTTTACTTTGGAAGTCCTGTATCTCCTTGGCAACAAACCACAGGGCCACCAGCAGTTGGTTTCAGACCTTCTTTGTTACCAGGCTGTTATAACTTCAGTGTTGAAGATTCCTACCCAACATATCCCCTCGAAACATACTACAACTATGATGCATATAGAAGAAACAGCTCAAGTCAAATTGAAGGCGAATTTGGCTCAGTTGTGGAAGAAAATGAGAACAAGTTGAATTTCCATATAGGCTTTGAACATTCAGATGCTCAGTATTTGATGTTCTCGGGTGATGTGTTACACAGAGAAATATCAGGTGATAGTCCAAATGGACAAGGAATGAACAATAGAAGTGGGGATGCCAGGACTCCTTTCCCTATAAGCTATGGAGAAACTTACTTAACAGACTCTTCCACAAGATTTACCTTGGACCCTCTCTGGCCCAGCACCTCTGAAAACTCTATGAACAACAAAGAGGTATGTGCACAATTTGTTTCTGTCCAAAGGTTGGACTTTGTGTATTCATCCACTCTTGTGGATAACTGCTCCCAGTTAGTATATGGAAATGGACTTTGGTTTTGGCCAAAATACAGTGGAGAATGAAAACTGGGAAGCTTTTTCTTGTTGTTCTTTCTTCATGGCAGTAATTTCCTGTAGTGTTTTTTACAAGTGAAAAAGGAAGCTATTCTCAAGCAAATAGTACCTTGATGCTTCTTTGTGATCAGTTGAGAATTTTTTTTTTTACATCTTTAATGCTTTCAAACCTCCCTTACATTAGTAGAATCTCCCCTCCCCCCCCCCCAAAAAAAATAAAAAAAAAATTCTTGAACATTGTATCAAGCAGATATTTTTTTTTTTTTAAGGGAAGGAAGCTCTCAGTCTAATGGGGATTTTATACTGGCTGGATCTGTGTTCTGACTCATATTTTACTTAACAGTGTAGATACATATCTCCTAATGTCCCTATTAAATAAAATCTTTTACTTTTATTTGAAAGTAATGAGACCAATCTTTCCATTGGTGTAAAGTGAATTAACCTACAGATTCCAATAGAGCCACACTGAAGGACAGTAGATGAGGATGAAGATGATGGTCTGACAGGGTCCAACAGGTTGTAATGTAAATCTTAAGGTGCTTTTAGACCTTTACTGTTATTTGGGATTTGGGCTGTGCAAAGCTTCAGTCACTGATTTGATTTGGTAGAGATCCGGCCCAACTTGGTGGCTGAATCTCTGAATCCAAATTGAATCAGGAGACCCTTTAATCTCTCTGAATTGAACCGGAACCCTCCAAATCGATTTGGAGAGATTTGGAAAGATTCAATGATTTGGATATAGACACAGCTTTAAATGTGTTTTCTACATATCCCTAGGTACCAGATTGTTTGTGAATACTGAACATGCTGGGCCCCCCCCTGCATTCGCCCCCCAGCTCAGTGACTGGTGCCTCCTGGGTCGGGGGGGGGGAACCTAGGGTCCCCCTGCAACTGATCACTGAGATGGGAGGGCCTCCCAATCACTGAGCCGAGCAGATGCTGGGGGGGCAGACCTGGAAGTGGACTGGAAGTACTTCTGGTCCACTTCTGGGTTTGCTGCCAAGCATGCGCCCCCCCTCCCCCTCCCATGCTCCTGTGGGATGCTCCATCCACCCTACCATCTCAGCATTTATGACCCATGCCTGGTACCTTGAGGTATGTAGAAAAAACATTTAAAGCTGTCTATGGCTGAATTGCTCATACTCTGAATCAGCATCGAATCTTCAGATTTGGATTCAGCCAAATCAAATCGGGAACAGTGATCCGAATCAATTAATCGAATCACTATCCTTGATTCATGCTGAATCCAAATTGAATGGGGCTCATTTCGCACACCCCTAAAAATGCATAACGCCTGGTGTGTTAACTGAGTTTCAGAATATGCTGAAGCTGTTTCACTGGGGAGCCAGATTGCTGGTCTGGCTGAGTTGTCCTGTTCCTGAGAGGTTTGGCACAACATAACCTGTCTTGACCCTGTTCTGCTTGCATTTATGTATGTATATTTCTGAAATAAATACATCTACTCTAGCTGTAGAAGCTGGATCCCTTGTTGATACACTTTAGCTTTAGCTGTCTTTTTGAAGCAAGACCTTTATCTTTATCTTTTCTTCTATCAAGTGCTCACTGCTCCACTGAGGGCTTTGGGGTTTGTTTTTTTTAATACCCTTGTCTTCCAGGGCTTCATTTTTCTTTTTGCTGTTTTATCTTTCCTTCTCTTTTTTGTGGACCCCTTCTTTCCCAGAACCTGGTATATTTCTTTTTCTTGGCAAAGGGGAAATGACACCCCCTCTATATCCTCTCCATGGGGACCATTTTAAAACACTGTGGGAATCCTGAAATAGCTGACAGGATATTTTTGCTACATACATATAAAAATAAAGCCTCAGTTTACCCTGAAGCACACACCAAAGATATCAAAAACCCTAAAGCAAAGAGAAAGTAAATTTGATTGTCTGTTTCTGATGCCCCAGCCTGGAGCCCTAAGAAGTAAATATGTATTAACCTAGAGGGCTGTCAGGAGAAGTTCATCATTAGTGACTCTTTTCAAACAGTTTGGGCTTGATCCTGGTAGAACCTGTGCATCTCTTGTCTTCAGTGGGAGCAGGGAGAGCTGAACACTAGAATCAAATGTTTGGGGGCTAGGGTTTACTTTTCTTATTGTCCAGGTCACACCACTTTGGGAAAGGTTAGAATCAGACTGGGTTTGCAGGTTTTGGCTTAAGTACATCTCAGTCACCATTGAAAGGCTGCAGAAAATCTGTTTCTCCTTAGCCAGAAAGACTGCAATAACTGTATAAGTATTAGGTGGCAGTTTTTAAGAGTAAACATCATAACACTCCTTTAAGAGTCTGTTGGCAGTAAAATGGTCTGAGTTGAATATCTGCATATTCTTTTGGGGATGGGAGAATGCAGGGGGTGGGGGGAACTCAATCTTTTCCAAGGAACCTGGAGAGTTAAATCATGTCAAGAATGCCCTGAATGAGTGATACCTCCCCACTGTCAAATGATAAGTGTTTATAACTAAGATAATTTGTGTGGGGGAGGGAGATGGGATAAAGAAAGTCAGAGGCAAGGAGCTGTGTGGGTGATGTCTTTTATTGCACAAACTGTTTACTTGGGATGGATATAGCCAAAAATTGGAATATGAAATATCCTTCCTCACATTATCACTCCAACTCTTGAGAAAATTAGTAATTAATAAATAAACATCATTAGGTAAGGCTACCCCTTCCATTCTTGGTATCTCAGCAATAGACTTGGCACAGATTTCCTGTCCAGGTTGTAAGTGGCTAATGAGGCAATTAATCACTCTTGTTCTTACCGTGTCTCACTATTGTACTCTATTGAAGAGTCCAAAGTTTGGACTGATCTGCCTCTTGCTCCAAAGGACATACCTATCTCTCAACTGACATAAATATAGCTCAGGTGCTATTTAGGAGTAGGAAGGCCCTCATTGGAAGACTTCAGACATTTTTCTTTTTGAAACTGAAGGCACTAAAGCATTGTATTGTAAAGGGGGAAGTATTGTAAAGTAAAAAATAACAGAAGAAAGTGAGATATTAATGAAGAGATCAAATAGACTTGAGAATGGGGTTGAAGGGAGTTCAGGATGTGGGATGGGTTGAGGATGTTAGAAGAGGACAGCAGATAAGAAACATAAACAAAAGTTTCTCTGATGTGGGGATAAGAGGAAAGAACTTACGATGGAAAAGAGAGAAAGAAGAACACTTTATGTGATTTCTCAATTTTTCTCTTGAAAGAAATCAATAAAATCCTGTGTGGATAAAGAAGTGGAAGAAGGGAAAGGTTGGAGGCATAAAGAAAGGTTGGAAAAGGCAGCTAGTATTGTGGGCACAGGATTCATTTAAGTTAGAGAAGTAGAGTTGTACATCCATAAAGATGGCACAACTAAATGAGAATAGAATGAATGGAGAAGTTGGCCCTATCATGAGATTCATACCTGAGAGACAAAGCAGTAAGAGAACAGGAGCAGAAAAGTCAAGATTGTGGTTGGTGTGATGGAGCTTGCAATAAGAGAACAGTGCTAGAAAGATTCAACAGTGTTGGAGAATGAAGAACGGAGAGAATCAAGTACCACAGCAAAAGAAGGAAGTCAGGAAGAAGATAAATGGGAGCAGATAAATCTTCAACTCCAAAGACCTAAAAGTTCAGACAACTGCATGAAAGAAGCTGAGGGTCAATGGTTACAGAGAAATTTAAAGAAAGAGAGGAGAAATTCAAGAAAGAGAGGTGGTAGGTGAAGACTACATTAAATAAATGGCCCTTTTATTTAATGAGAGAGGCAATAGGATGAATGTAAACATAAGGGTTATTAAATGTGCACCCATGTGATAGGATAGTTCATCACCATGGATTCTGGAGTATTTGAGCCTTGTTACACATTGCACTTTGAGCTCCTCAAATGTTGATCAGTGTTAGTGCTAGCTCAGGTTTGGAGAGGTTACACCTTGGCTAGGGACAGAAATGACACAAACCAGTATAAGTGATCAGAAACCAGTTCAGATCTGTAACACAACAGAAGTTCAGTGCACATAAACCACTTTCAAAATGGCTAAAATTGGTTTAAGATAAACCTGGATGGATGTAGTATCAGACGTAAGTGATTTAGGTTAAATTGATTTATTGAACTTCTGTCCCAGATCCCCTCCAGATTCAAATTAACTTAGTCTCTCAGCATCCCAACATACTTTGCATCTCCCCCACCAGTCCCCCCTCCCCCCCCTCCTTGCAAGGTGGGCAGGCTAGTGTTGGCCCAAGCTGTCTGCTCCAGCCAAGCAGGTAAATGTGCTCTAGCAGCCCCCTAGCTTCTGGCCCAGGCCACTGCAGATATGTGGCTGCTTTTCCAAAATCAAAAGTGAATGTCTGTTGGTTCAATCTATGCAGCTTAGACTAACCTGAAAAAATTGAATTGATTCAGCCTTGGGATTTTTGACTGTCTGTGCTTAGCCCTTAAGGCTTAAAATCTTCTCTGATTGTTCCCTTCTTGCACATCTGTGACTTGTCACTGTAGGGCTGGTGAACAGAGGCCTGACTAATACTATAGACAAGATTCTATCCCTGCTCTGGGTTGGTATGTGTGAGAGATGGGTTGGGCAGGGGGCAGGAAAATGAAACTGGGAGGTAGATAGTTAAAGGGATGGGGATGAGTAATGAAATGGGAGGTGGAAAGGAAATGGGGGTGGGGGAAGGGTGGTGAAATGAAGAAAGTCAGCCACTGAAGGATAAAATAAAAAGAATTGAAAAAGAAATAAAGAGGAAGTAAATTAAAGAAGCTGACATGTTTTAATAATTGTGATTTGGGATTGGAGTGTAAGGAGTGCTGGTCATACTTCCTGGGGTAGCTGGAAGGACACATAGGTGGCAAAAGAAAATATTATTTGGGGGGATTGAGGTGGGGGGCTGGTAAGCATGTGGCAGGGGTGCTGGGCATGACAGTGCAGCAGTGGGTTGTGGTGGCATGTGTAGGATGTTGGCCTGGCTAAATGCTGAGTGTTGCCAGGCACTACAAGATAACAGCACTGCGGTGCTGCTGCTGTTGCTGACTGTCACAAAATTTGTTTGGGGGGACTAAGCCCCATTAGCCCTAGCTTTCTGCTGCCTAGGAATAGTGAGGAAAGGCACTTTTGGGGGAGCTACTGCCCCTGCCCCAAAAGGAAGCCCCAGCTCATGGGGACCCAGTCTAGCCCCATACCTTATTTTCCCCCACAAACCCCACTAGACCCCATTCCTGGACCCATCCATCCCCTGCAACCAAGCTAGCTGACAAGTGCTCTGCAGGCTGTTTGCACAGGGTTGCACTCTTGGAAGTGGGAAGGCATACCCCTGGGAGGAGAGTGGGAGTTGACTTGGTGTCACAACCAACTCGTGGGCAGTAGAGTTTTTTTGGGGGGAGGGGAGGAAAGTTTGTCCATACAGAACAGGAGGGTGGGGGAGTGGGCACTGTATCCTGGGATGGTGGAGGACTACAATTTGGGCAGATCATCTGTGTGGGGTGGCCACAAGCTGAGTATAGAGTGGCCATTTGTCTGGTTTTATAGAGGACGGTCCAGTTTTCTAGCCCTCTGTCCTCTATTGACATGAAACTGGATGCCTTTATGTATGTCCTTGATTTTTTTCCCCCCCCGGCCCCCCCCTCCCCCTGACACTAACACCGTCATGGCTGCCTGCCCCCGCCACCACTGTGGTAGGCCAGTAGGGGGTGCTCCTGCATTGAACCACGCACCTCACTGTACATGACTACCTTTCAGGATCCAAGTGCCTCCCTGGGGGTGCCTCTGGTCTGGCCAACCCCCTTCCTGGAGCACACCCACTAGCCTGGGGTAAAAACT
>NW_005843115.1:59317-79600 GCF_000455745.1 Alligator sinensis | reverse complement strand
CCCCCCGCAGCTGCCTACAGGAGCTCCCCTCTCACTGCCATCACACCCCCCCTGCCAACACTGCCACCAACACCTGCGGGAACTCACTGTGCCCCCCAGCCTCGGGAGGTAACTATTCATGAGGTACCTCGACATCCACCGTAGCTGGCTAACATGGATCAGAGATAAACCTGTCCTTGAGTGGAGTAACTTTAAGCTGCCTAAAGTTTGCTTAAAACTAGTTTCAGGTGGTAATGTGTGGATAACCTAAGTGTTAAGAGCTCCAGAGCTACCTAAAATTAATGTGTAACAAGGTCCTTTACATTAGAGAGGACAAGGTCAAAAAACACACACATTGGAGAGATACATGGTAAAGTTTGTGCTGGTCATTAATTCCTGGGCTTGTTTATTGCACAGTCTCAGTCCAACCCCACTAATTGGTCTCTTTTCCTGCATAGGTGAACTTTACCCATTGTTGTAAGGTTCTTTTCTGGCAGGAAGTATAAATAGTTCTAAGATGCATAAAGAAGTTTTCTGCAATCCTGGCTCAGAATAAATAAACAGCTTACAGCAACATGAACATGGGGAACAGCAACGAACATTAGTTTTTTCCCCATATTTATACACTTTGGTTTATGCTCATTACCATTTATTCCACCCTGTCCCTCCTTTTGTTCTACCCATTTCTCCTCCCATTTTAAGCTCTGCTTCTGTTTACTGTGTGCTTCATTAGCGTGGAATTGCCTATGCGTTTTACTTATTTATATGTCTTTTTGCTATAAGTGCATGTCTAAGACCTGGACTCCTGCTCTTCAGTCAATGGGCAGACTTTGACCAAAACTTGGAAGCTTCTGGAGGCTTCTTCACCAATCACCATTCACCTTTTTGCATATGTTCGTTTCAAATTCTTTTACCAATTACATGTTGTTTTTCACATTCCAGTCTGTTTTTCTGTCTCATGTTATACCATCTTACACCTTTTTTGGGCCCCTGTGTCTTATCGTGTTCCTCACTGTAGCTGGTTCACAGCCCACAGGCTTAATTGCTGCTTTTTCCAGAAAAATGGTTAACACAATTAAGATGGTTACTTAGCATAAGCAAATGGCTGGTTTAGCTATCATTCTGCCTTGTGGTCAGCAGCTTTTGCTAGGCCAAAGGTTAGAGCCTTTATTCAGCTGCAAGTCCAGTGCTTCCTAATATCAAAATATTGTCACCCTAACATTAGTATTATTAACTTTCATGCCATTTCTCTTATTTCAATCTCGCATTGATCCAGTATTCTTGGTGTGATTTTTTTTTTTTTTTTTTTTTTTTTAATGTATAATATTCCATCTGTCATCAAGACATTTCATTAGGACTTTCCTACTCTTTTGGCCAAGACAATTAATGAAAATCCATCCCAGAATCTTGAGAGATGTATTCCGTTCACAAGTGAACCTTCTTCCATTCCAACAGGACTTCTATCAGCATAAACTACTGTGGTCTCCCCATTATCCAGTACATTACCCACCATAAAGCTCTTTGTACTACCCACATCTTTTCCAGCTTAATTTATAATTTCCAGTGTGGCAAATGCTTTAGTGCAGTCCAAATAGATCTACTAAAATTCCTTTGTCTAAAAAAACAGATATCAAAGAAGGAAACCACAGTCTGCCTCTGATTAAACTCATGTTATATTTAATCCTATTTTTCATATCACTCTGTCTTTAGTTTTTCTGTCCTTCAACAATTGTTCTAAAGCCTTGCATTCCAGGTGGATATGAATAAATAGTTCTTCAGACACAACGTTTCTAAGTACTCTCACATATCGTATGCAAGAAACACTCTCTGTAATATGAAATATAGCAGCTAGGCAATACGCAATTAACAATACAGGAAGACTCTGGCCCAGAACAACAGTTCAAACTGTTATTCCCATATCTAAATATATGTGCCACTGCTTTAATGCTTACTTGGAATAAGTTGTGTTCCTACTGTTGCTAATTGAATGGTTGCAGGGATTTGGACAGGGGAATCTTGAACTTCCAAGGGAAGAAGGGGAGGAATTAAGCATTGAAAATCAACTTAACGCAATTTCAGTGTCTCCTTTTCACATCTTTAAACTTACACCTTTTGATCTCCGAGTTCACTTCAGTTATTGACCAGTGGGAAATGCTGAAAAAAAATTATGTTCCCTATGTTTTTCAAATGGAGAGTGAGGGACTTAATGGCTGGTGGGATTCAGGTTGTACTATAACCTCCTGAGTTGCCAGTACTCGTGTATATTTCAGTGGTCACTTCTATACGTGATGCTATGGTGACGTAGCATCTACGGGCAAGGGCTGTGATGCTGCAGCTACGTCATTGTAGCAATGCGCCCCCTAGGTATAGCAGGTTGCTACAGCAACATAGCAGCTAAAAATAACTGCGTCACACGTGTGGCACAGTATGGGCTGTTACTGCACCATCATTTAGTATTTCCAAAAGGAAATACTAAATGACAGTAACAAAGGTGCCATAGGGACATGTGTACATGTGTCCAGTGAAATCCATTGGATCATTTATGCTGGCTTGGAGTCCTGTCTAAATCCATGGAAATATGCTAATGAAGGTTAGTCCTCATTGAATTTATTGCAAAATCAGGGCCCTATGCTATGATATGCCGTACTCCTTATGTAAATTAAGTGAGCTCTTTTTCTCTTGGTTTCATTTTGATATTTTTAGCTTGCAGGTTGGTCAATCCAGCTGGCTGAAGTGGATCAAGGGAGTAATGAAAGCACAGCCTCCTTTTGCAGTGCAGTGAAGAAGTAAGTAATAAAAAAACTTCATTCAGCCAAGTGTGAAGTTCCTCTTACTTCCATTAATTAGATCATTATTCCTGCATTTCTTCATACTATCACAATTCCAAATAGCCTTTTAAAATGTAAAAATACTCTTAATTTCATTTTAGAGGTTAAAGTAGACAAGTAAGTAAAGTAAGTATAGTTCAGAAAAGTCTGTCTTCCCATCCCTCCACTTTATTACTGACATATATAACCAGATCTCTTCAACATTGATGTTTTCCACTGTATTGAACTTAAAATATATTTCCTGGCATATTGTGTCTTTCGAACAGTTTTAGCATCCCTGGAGTTTGGAGTAAAACATTAAAATCTGGTGGAGAGAGACCTCCCTGACACCAGAACTGCTTTTTATTCCACTCAGTGAAATTTCTGATTTGGCCACATTCTATAGTTTTGTACAATCATCATTTGCCATTAGCAGTTATACTTGCTACTATGGATGGGAAATGAACTGATGCTATTTGTTGACCTTCTTCAGTTTTCTTTCTAAAAAGAAAAAGAAAAAACAAGGAAAACTCATACAAAACATAAGAACAGTAAGTAATACAAAATGTAAGACTGACTATGAAAATACAGTTCAGCCCCATTATTTGTATTCATTATGATGTCTTTAAGGGTACCAACAATACTATTTCCTCCCCACGTATACACTTAAGTGGAAAGAAAATTATAGTTTTAGTGTTAACAAGTCTTCTTTTTTTGTAGACTAGTCAAACACCATCTGTGCAAACATTTCTTTCTAAATTGCGTGCCCTGAAATTAACAGCTGAATACTTTCAGCTTAAAAAAGAGTGCCCATTTTCCAAACATGTCACTGTACAGAGTTCTCAATCTTTTTTTTTTTTTTCCCACTGTTCACCAGTCTAAATCTAAATTCAATCCTAATAACATCAGATTCATGGAGGTATATTCCATGTGACAAACCTTCCCATCAGCTCCTCAGATTATGTCCAAACATCTTGCATTTAACTTTCCAGTCCAATTACAGGAAAAGCCCCATATTGATTTTTCCTCCTGAATTCATGTGTTTATTTACAGTATTAGAAAGATTAATACAAATTAAGCTCTTTCTACTTTGTGCAACTTGTTTTGTGTGTCAGTGCCAGGCCTTTTTTTAACTTTGTTTTTCTTGTATCAAATGAGAAAGTATCCTCAGGAGAAAATGTCACATCAAAGAAAAGACGACGAAAAATCTCAAATAGATTTGCAGACAACTAACACATTCAGTCTTAGTGAGCGAGCTTCTTCTAAGTCCCCAATGAATCTCAGTAACTGGCAGGTTTTATAAATCAGAGGCAAGATATATAATTCAAACTCCATGTCATGCAAACTTACAGTTCTAGCTTATAGTTCAAATAGAAACCCATTGTGTTTTTCTCTAGGTAATATTTGTACAGGTGGCAGTCTATAATTGAAACATTTCATTGTACACGTATCAACTTTAAAGCAGTTTTCAAAATCCTTTATCAAGTTTCCTGGTACAATTGCGGACACAGCTAGAGCAAATGTTCGTCCAGCAGTAGCTTCAGAATACCGTTTAAAGTGAATTTGATACTAGAGAAACATGCCATTTTTGACAAGGTCATGGTTCCGTGCTACAAAGTGTAGAGTTCCTTCAGTTTCTGCAGACTTCAAGTTTACTTCATGCTACTTTGCTGTACTTCATGGCAGTAAGCATCAAGCCATAACAAATTACTAGAAATAAGTCATCTTTTTATACGCAGAACAGGTGCAGCCTGTTCAGCAAACAGTGCAGATATTCCTCGGTCCTGTCGACCTGGGAGAGTGAGAGGGTATGTTGGTCTCCAGACTCATTCAATCATTGGCCTTTACACAGAGATACCTTAAGAGGATGAAGCTTGTAATCATGAAATTATTTTATGTGTACCTTGCCCACTATTTTTACATAGGTCACCAAAGCAGCCTTTGTAGAGTAATGACTTTTGTTACTGCTATACATCAAGCTCCTGTACTGAAGGTGCTGTCAGACTTCATTTCCTGTTACACCAATAAACCATTCTGCCCCCGGCCTTTCATGGGAAATAACATACTTCTTCATTGTCTTATAATATTGGAAGCCCAGGGTTTTTTTCCATGCTGTAGGAATGTGCACACAATACAATACTGCTGTCTAAACAAGTTAGGAACCAACCCTGAAGTAACCTTAGAATGAAGAGCTTTACATAAGAGAGAGCTACACCACAAATAATACTGTAACTGAAGACCACATGAAGTGCTGCCAGCTCATGAGCAACAAAACACTGCTTGCACAAAAAAAGGAATGCAGTTGTGCTTACTAAAGAGTATTTGATTTTAGTTATTAAAGCATTTGGCTAAATAGTGAAATGTAAAACTTCAGTTGATAAGATGTACACCTTTCCCTGCTACCTTTAAAGTGGACTTGCTTTAGGATGTGCGTTTAAACTTAGATGATAGCCATGAGGTTTTCTGGGGCCCCTCAGACAATCAGAAGCATGGGTGAGCCCACCATGCTCCAACATGAAAATGGCACCTAATGCCACACCCAGACTGTGAAACACAGAGGCAGGTAGCCTCTGTGAATTAAGCAGGTCCCTACTCTTTAGTGATCTATCTCAATGGCTTTTGCAGTTTACTTGTTAGCATCTAAAGGAGTTTTCCTTAAACCTAAGTTAGAAATACTCATGTTTTTGGTGATGAAGGTTCCAGGTGTTGTCCCAGAGCTAGTTAAAAATTACGACTTGTGCATATGTATCTGAAATTTTGTTTAGAAAATGTGTCCCTTGTCTTGAATTTTTTAAAAATTTTTCAGTCATCTTTATTCAATCCTAGCTAATACCTTGGAAAAATATGAAAGAGGCAGCAGTTATCTCACCAAGATATCAGAAGAAAAGCTACTCTTGCTGTTATATTCTGAATCTACATGTAAATATAGTTAGTGTCCTTAACGCTGAACCGTTCTATTGTTACTGGCATTTTATGGTAGCTTTGTCTCATTCATGCGACAGGAAAGCTGAAATAATATTCATAGTATTGAAAATAATCTTATCATATGTCTGCAGAATACGAGATTCATGTCCTGCTTTTGACTCGAAGAAAAACACTGGGAAGATCTGGAGTGTTGCAACAATGGTCCCAAACCAGATTCTTTGTAAATCAAAGTTGAGAATAAGCATTTTGACAAACAGTTCCTCACAGCCACTGCATCTTACACCATATGGTAAGCTCTTTGGATTTTCTTATCTTTCCAAGATACAGTACTACAGAAACACATAGCAACTTGTCTGTTATCCTATGAGATATCTAGTAACACTCTGTTGTAAGATGTATATTAACAAAACACTCACTGTAGCAAGCACCCCGATGATAAAAATGTCTGAATGAAATTATAAATGTTCATGTAGTCACTATAAACTGTAACATTATATTTTAATAGCAAAGCATCAAAATAGTATGTGCATGCTACAATTTTTATTCACAGGGTGCATTTACACGTTCAATTTGTGTGACATGATAAACTCCAGTGCAGTTCATGCCAGACTTAGTCTTCCGAGCACAGTGTCTACAAGTGTGCCTGGGACTGCAGCAATTTGAGCCCAGGTGGAGCAGCCTTGGGCTCCAGGTCATAGCATCAAGAGGCAGAGGGGTTAGCTGGGGCTGGTAATGCCCAAAGAAAAGAGTTGTGCAACTAAGCAGCAGGTAGGGGTCTGGTCCCCAGCAGTACTGTCTTACAGCAGTAAAAATGTGTTTGCTGCAGTCTAATAGCGCCGCAGCAGATTAGTCTACTGCACAGTTAAGCAGACACCGCACCCACAGCGTCTTCTTTAAAAACTTGTAACTGGCATCTATACTGGCCCACTTATTGGAGGCCCAAGGGTCAAAGTTTTGATTGACCAAATTTACTTAAGTACATGCCTGATCTAAGGGCTGTAGGTAATCCCACAGGAGTCATGGGACTACTTATATGCTTAAGTACCATGCTGAATCAGAGCCTGAATGAACACATACACTGAATTAGTCTCTCACTTCTTGATCACTAGGTCAGGGTAGCGGCTTACTGAAGGGAAGAAAGCATAGCCATCACTTATGCTATGTCTTTGAATAAATAAATGCAAATCCATATCTTTTACTTTGGCAACTTTGAGTGTAAAGAAACACACTGGATGCATCTGCGCACACACTTTACTGCCAAGGAGACTAATTAGCTTTACAGTAAAATGTCACTATCTACATGTGTGCCAGTATTAGGGCAAATTAAATTAATTAAATTTCCCATATGATAGTACTGTTGGGGTGAAACGCACGTGCTGAAACACATATGTAAATGAGAACAGGTGCTGCCCGGGGCACAAGGGTGCTAAGGTATGGGAAATGCCTGCTGCCTAGCCCCACATCTTAGCACCCTTGTGCCCCAGCCATCCTCCTGCCTCATGCTGCAACCCAGAGTCTGACACGCCACTGACCCCCTGGGCCCTCTGCCAGCCTGGGGCTACTCTGCCCTGACTCAGTGCTGTTGTCCTGGGTGCACATGTAGATGTGCCCAGGAGCTATTAACTCTGGCATGAACAGTGCCAGAGTTTATTGCTCAACCTTAATTTCATGTGTAGATGCACCCACAGAAATGCAAAAAAAATGAATGAGAACACCATTTTGGATTTTTCCCTCTTCTCTACATCCCTTATCAAGAAACAATTTGGCCATAACAGAGAACAATAGGATTTTGTTTCTTTATGGGGCTGAATGCTGAGAACACAAAATTCTGGGGCTGCAAGGAGTTAGTTTTTTGATATATTCTCTAAGCAACATAGTCCTGGCTATACTTTACTGGTACTAGGCAGTTTGATTTATCCTATTCGCATCTTGGGCAAGTGGGTTTTAGGGAGGTAGGCAACATTTTGAATTTTCATAGAGGATTTAATCAAAGGCAGGACCTCCATCATTTAACACTCAATATTCATAAACTCCTATGATATAGACAAGGAAAACACAGGTAAGCTCACCTTTCCCAAGAACTTGAATGGAGAAATCTCACTTTCTAGAATGGATCTTGGTATACATTTTTGCCTTCATTATAGTTTATATTACAAAGGTGCATCTACACATGCATATTAATTCAAAGCTATAAACTGGCACATATTGTGCCAGAGTTTATTGTTCCCAGGCACCACACTAGCATGTGCACCCAGGACTGTAGCCCACTGAGTGGGGTCAGAGTAACCTCAGCTGGCAGGGGGCACAGGCGGTAAGCCTGCCAGCCCAGGGCTTCTCTGACCTGACTCAATGTGCTACAGAGGACCTGGCTAGGGTATGAGGGTGATTCAGTGCAGGGCTAACTGGCAGGCAGCCCCCACACTGAAGAACCCTCCATGCCCCACCCAGCCAGGTTAGCATCTGCACATGCATTACTGCTCATGAAAAAACTCCGTAGCTGGATAGAACAGGGTAGGGTCACATGTGTAGATATCAAGATGTTTACTGCAGAAGTAATTAGGCAACTCCATAGTAAACATCTCATGTAGACTCATGCCCACAGTCACCAACACCGAAAAGTCCTCACTTTGGTAGAACATAGGAAACAAATAGACCTTGCCCCAAACTTGGTCACAAACTAAATAGACATTCAAACTGTTGGAGAAAATAAACACTTTCACTCCATTTAACAGATGGGAATGAAAGCGTTGTCCAAAATCACGTAGAAAATATAGGAATCAGGAAAGGATAAGAGATCTAGGGAGTACAAGCTCATAAAAGTCTAAAACTAAAAGTCTTAGAATGGGGTTGTATAATATCATTTTAAATTAAAGACTTTTCCATTTAGTATCAATCATAGAACATTGTTTTCCTTCTTTTAGCATCACCTAATATCAATTAATATGTATGACACAAGTGCATTTTCATTTTTTTTCATTTATGAATAGGGATCTAGGTTTTCCATTCATCATGGAAAACTGCAGATTTTCTCCTTTTAAGGAGAAAAACATGGATTTTCTCTTTTAAAGAAGAAAAATGTAGATTTTTATCATTTTAATGGTAGATTTCCCCCTTCAGGGTGGCAGAGTTCCAGCTTGCAAGGGACTGCTTGGGGCTGGGGGGAGCAGGAGGAGGGCAATCAGTCAGGAAGCGTTACAGCCATATGTGTGCACACATACACATGACAGCCAGACAGTGTGGAGAGCAGCTGCTGCAGCTCCCTCCAGGTAAGTCTGGGGAGTGGGAATTGAGGCCCCACAGTGATGGAGGGAAGAAGTAGGGGAGATGGGCTGGGCTAAGTCTGGGGGTGCTGCCCAGCTAAGGCGGTATGTGGGTTCTGGGGCTCAGGGCCAGGGCAGGAATACATGGCTGCAGGGCCCAGGTGGCGAGTGGGACACAGCCATGGGTGGTTCATCCAGGGGGTGGCATCAAGGCTCGCTTCCTGCCACTGCGCACACTCTCAGGGGGAAGGGGGAGCATGAGGGCAAATGCCCTACAGTTTTGTGCATGGGGCAGGGGCAGATACAGATTGCCTGCTGCAGGTTTGGGGCTTCCCACCCTGCTGCCCTCCCTGCATGAGGTTCCATGGCTCAGTGGGTAGGACCCAGCATGGCAGGACAAAGTGAAGCAGGGAGGATCAGTGCCTCGCACCTCCTGGCATCTCCTGCCCACCTGGTGGCAGCATGTGCAGGAGCATGGAGGAGGGGAAACCATGTGCTGTGCTCTGCTTTGGCTGTAGCAGCTGCCACCTCTTGCAAGTGGCAGCCAGGGCTTGGGCACTGCTGGGGGTCCAGAGGGCTGCAGGTCATGAGTGAGGGGTACCAGCAGGGCTGAAGGAGTGGTGAGCTGTGGGTTGGGGAGTGAGGGACAGTAGCAGGGACAGGGAGCTGTTGGTTAGGAGTAGGGGCACCTGGAGGGGGTGGGCAGCTGCAGGTTGGGAGTGAGGGGCACCAGTAGGGCTGGGATGTGGGGAGTAAGGGGCACCAGGAGGGCCAGGGAGCTATGGGTCAGGAGTGAGGGGCACCAGCAGGGCTGTGGAGCCTGTGGCTTGGGAGTGAGGGGCAGGAGCAGGGCACTGGCATATGAGAACTGCCACAAAGTGGGGGGTAGGACAGCCGCAGCTGGGCCCATATGCTGGTGACCAAAAGGGGCAGGGAGAGTTCTGCTTTTTCTTTGTTAAAAAAAAACAAAATCAAATGCCAAAATATATAGACATTTAGAATTTATTATATTATAATGATTGAGGCACTGTTAGGCTTCCATATTGATTTAAAATTGTAAATATATCAATAAAATATTGTATTCAACTGAGACTTATATATACATAGTGGCATTTCATTTTAATCACAGAAAAATGCAGATTTTGAGTTTTTAATCAGAGAATTTGCTATTTTTTAAGCAGAGAAAACCAGGATCTCTGCTTGTGAAACATTTGGCTATAGTCTGTGCCATCATTTTAAAGCAACACTACTGTGCATGTTTCTCTAGCTTTTGTGTGTATCGATTCAGGAAACAAATATTAATGAGATTTGCACTTTAAACAAGCTATGAAAAATTACTATAACTGCAAATGGTTATTGGACTAGAAAATTAAAGTAAACAAACCAGGGCTGGACTTTTAAAAAAATTAAATATAAATTAAAATTAAATTTTTTCTCGGAGAACTTTGGGGCGTTTATACATGCACTCCAGATGCCGAGAGGGAGCGCTTCAATTAGATTGGCTCCGAGATTCACTCTAATGAAAGTGCCCGAAGCATCAACGTATCAGCATCCCCGCAAAGATTGTTGAATGAGTTTTAGTTAAAGTGCCCCACCACCATTTTTCAGTACAGGGATGATGATACACATGATGCGGGAGTCTGCTGGAGCACAGTAATTACAATGCCCCAGCAGACGCAATTAATCAAGTCTGCTCTGATGCATTGTAAGTATAGTGCATTGGAGCAGTCCCGAGAGTGTATAGATACCCTTTGTTTCCACTGAAACATTTTTTCCTCAGAAAAAACTGAAACACCCCAAATTTAATTTTTCTTTTAAACTGAGGACATTATTTTTGTTTTTTTTGGTAATTTTTTAATTGAGAATTTTTTATTTCTTTCCTTAAAGTCTCATGAAAAATAATTTGGTATTTATTGTTCTACCTTTAAAAAAAAAAAAAAAAAAAAAAAGAAAGAAAAAACTTGAAAAATTTGAACCAGATTCTCTTGCATGTTATGACTGTTTTGAGGCAAAGCTGCCCCTAAAACTCTATTTAACTGGCTAATTAAGCCAATTTACTGCTGTCATGTATCCATACAGTGTTGCAAAACAGACACATCTAGGGTTTTTTTGTTTGTTTTGCTTTTTGGCAGGGGGAACAGTGGCGAGAGGGGTTGGATTGTAATTTTTTATATTTGTATTGATCTTTGAGTAATTGACAAAATATGACTTGTTGGAAGGGATTAAACTTAAAAAAACCCTACAACTTGGCTTAAGGCTCATACCCAGAGAGTGGTGGTGGATGGGTCGGTATCGACTTCGAAAAATGTGGGGAGTGGCATCCCCCAAGGATCAGTCCTTGGGCCAGTGCTATTCAATATCTTCTTCAGCGACCTGGATGAGGGCGTGGAAAGCACTCTGTCCAAATTCGCAGATGACACCAAACTATGGGGCAAAGCAAACACACTGATGGGAAGAAACCAAATCCAGGTGGACCTGGGTAGGTTAGAGAGGTGGGCAGAGAACAATGGGATGCAGTTCAACAAGGACAAGTGCAAGGTGCTGCACCTAAGGAGAGGGAATCACCAGCACACCTATAGGCTGGGGGATGACCTTGTCAGCAGCACAGCAGCAGAAAGAGATCTTGGAGTCATTGTTGACTCCAAGATGAATGTGAGGTGTCAATGTGAAGAAGTAATTAGCAGAGCTAACTGTACTTTGCATCACAAACAGGTCCAGGGAGGTGATGCTTCCCTTCTATGTGGCACTGGTCAGGCCGCAGCTGGAGTACTGCATCCAATTCTGGGTGCTGCAATTCAAGAAGGGTGTGGACAACCTTGAGAGGGTTCAGAGGAGGGCCACTCATACAGTTAGAGTGCAGGGAAGGCCCTATGAGGAAAGGGACTTGAAACTTTTCAGCCTCTGCAAGAGAAGGCTGAGGGGGGATCTTGTGGCATCATACAAATTCACTGGCGGGGGGAGGGCACCAGGGAATAGGAGATGCTCTGTTTACCAGAGCACCCCCTGGAATAACCAGGAACAATGGCCACAAGCTGATAAAGAGTAGATTTAGGTTGGACAGCAGAAATAACTTCTTCACAGTTAGGGTTGCCAGAATCTGGACTGGGCTTCCACGGGAGGTGGTGCTCTCACCTACCTTGGGGGTCTTCAAGAAGTGATTGGACAAACACCTGGCTGTGATCACATGACCCCAGCACTTTTTCCTGCCACTGGCAGGGGTCAGACTCAATGATCCATTGAGGTCCCTTCCAACCCTAGCATCTATGAATCTGTGAACTTCTTTATTTTTGAGCAGTAAAGAAATAGCATGAACAAAAAAGTGAAATAAAAGTTTTCCTTTGTTTGGTTATTTGGGTTGTAGACAATCTGACTGGAAGAAAATATTTCTTCAAAGTGTAGTGATTATACATACCCTGAATAAACATAATCTTGATATGTAATCTCTTTCATTTTGGGACCAAATCCTCCCAAAAGGTCTCAGCCTGATGGAAAATGGATTAAACACTGAAACTAGTTTATGTGCACTAAGCTTCTGTTCTGTTACAGGTTTAAACCAGTTTCTGATCACTTAAACCCGTTCATGTGTAATTCTGTCCCTAGCCCTAGGGGTTGCTCCTGCTGACTTGTTCCTCTATCCTGCTCTGTGTGATCTTCTGGCTTTTTAATTCAGCTTGCTCCTTGGCTCTGCTCTCTGCATGATCTTCTGTCTTCTAGCTTTGGTTTGATCCCAGTCCCTGCTCTTGACTTGACCTCCTGGCTCCCTGACCTGGTTGTCCTCAGATTCTATTCAGCCATCTTGACTCTGCTCAGTGCCTGAACTCCTGAATGGCCCCAGACTCAGCTACTCACATCCTGATGTGACAAACAGTGGGAGCAGGGCTGGGAAGAAATCCTCAGACCACTAAATTATATTCCTCGAAACCTATTAATATACACCTACATGCAGTGTTTGTACCCAGCCACTGCTGGGCATGGTTAAGTGAAACGGATGCAGCAGGTTATAGTGGTAGCTAAATCTCTGGAATATCTTTTGGGCCTTGTTTAAGAGAAGAAATCCGTTTGCTATGGGTAATGTAGGCTTGCTTTCAACAAGAATGGGGAAAAAAGTATATCTTTTTCTTGGAAAATCACTTGGGTCTCTTCCATTCCTGATTCATAGTTGATCAGCTTATAGTTTAAGACACACGTACCCTCAAAACAAGGTTGAGTTCAGGACAGGATAAGAGACAAAAATTCACTCTTCTGTGAAGTCAAAAAATAAATGTTAAATCAGTTGTGACTCCATTTTGATGCCTCTTGGTGGAGCTAGACTGCAGCAGTAGTTAACAATTACACTGTGACTCTTATTTTCTCTGCTTCAAAATCTTGCCAGTAATTCTCTACCAAAATCCTATTAATTTTTTCTTACTATCTTTGTTTACAGCTAGCTGCATCGTCCATGACTTAATTGCAGAGATCCTCCGTTGCACAGATCAATATCCAGAGCAGAAAGAGTATTTTCTCATTGTGTGTGGGTCTGATGAAGTTTTACAAAAGTACGTATCTTACTAAGAAATGCTATTGACTGTGCCTTACGTTGTATATGCAATGCACCAAATACTCAAGTATTGTACTGTCTTTGAAAACAAAACAATAGGGAGAGGGTAATAGCAGTGGATACAAGACACAAATCTTCAGCTCATCTTCTTCAAGTTTTGGGAGAGATTCACACACTGGGATTTGGTCCAGTCACATTTCAAATGCTTAATTTCTTAAGCACCTGTAATATTCTGTGTTTACACTGGGCTCTATTGAGATGGCAGTGTAGTTTACTTCTGAAAGCATTGGTCAAACAGCTAGGAACACCTGCCCTTGAATTCCAGCTCTTCTCCTCAACTTTCTGTGCTGCTCTGTATACTTAGTTTTGCTTCTCTGTCATGATTCCCTGATGCCTAAAATGGGGATGCTAATGCCTGTGATGTCTCTCAGGAAATATTACATGTATGAGTTGATGTCACTTAACTTGTAGCTCTGCAATCGTAAAAACTACTAAATAAAGGAAGACAACTGCTATGAAGTCTTTCCATATAAGGTGGTGTTTCTTTACAGTATATAGCAGTAGCGGAGTAAATGAAGGCACCAAGATGCTACTGAGTGTATGACTGTAACGAGAGATCATTATGTGTATGTGCCATGTGAGGCAATCGCTCTACATTAGAAGTAGGCCTTTCAGAGCATCAGATAGTAACTTGGAACTTCATTTCTAGCAGGTAATAAAGAGCATATCTATATACTGTACTGGTAAGAGTGAAATCTATAAAAGCTACTAGAAAAGTAAGTTCACATGCCTGTAATCAAATACATTTTGCAGCTCAAGACATGGACATGAATTCCTTAGCATTTCTAAGCTGAGTCTGCACTTGCTCACTTTTTTATAAAACAGGAGCAAATATATTAAAATAAGGAATAGTAAATTAGTACAAAATAGGACCCAGGGAGATGAGAATCAAGACCCTTATTTCCACTTAATCTTAGATCTGTGATGCATAAGAAGGTCTGGTTCCCTTCCCCTTCTCTCCCCCCTTCTCATTTCCTATTAATTGCTAATAAAATGGAAATAATAAACCATTGTTTGAGGATGAGCTCAGTGTGTCTCAGTACAGTGTACAGTGTGTTCTAAACAGCTTTATTTTCAGTTTTTTGGAAGAGAATTCATCAATAGTGGACTGTCTCAATGCCTGTATTTGCAGAATCTCTGCATATCTCATTAGCAGTGAAACAAGGTCAACAATGTTCTCAGTAGTTTTCTTTCCCCCTTGACCATAGTTCAAAAAACACTGAGCTGCAGATCTGGCCTCCACAGATGTAATTCTACCCTGCACTGTACTTTCATCCCTTTTCTCCTCCTCATTAGAGCCTTTTAAAAGACATTTTGAAACCCTGAACCAAAGCTGTTCCTAAGGTAACTTAACTTGAAGGCTGTAGGGATGATTCAGAAATGAATTTGGCCTTGCATCTGTAATTTCTGAGACTCTGAGCTGCTCTTTCCTCACTTTATCCTTCTTTGAATGTACATAGTAAATTTGAAAGTACACTGACAAAATACAGAAGGGTGGTGAATTCCAAAATTAGATTTCTGAAGTGTAATGCAGCAAGGAGGATTATGTGCCCAAATGTTGCCCCTGCTTTCTTTTTATAGTCAAACTGATATTAAACATAAAGCCTCCAAGCTACCCAATGATCTGTACCTCATCTCATGGTGGTTTAATGAGCCAAATGGAAGTTTGGGAAAGGCAGGCATTTGTTATTAGAGTGAACTGTATTATCAGGCAGTTAATGATGTCTCCTATAGTAGAATCCAAAAACTTTAATGCCTGGAATCTTTACATGAATGACCGTTTTTGCTGAAAGTGAATAAATACATTCTTGTAGCGTAGCTAGAAATAACATGGCATGTGGCATTGGCACATCAGTGAAGATGCTAGTTTGTTATCCCCCTCACTTTTTTTGTATGCCCATGAGCTACTGTAGCATCTGAGCTTTTCCTAAATGGAAACTTATATTCGCAACAACCTCATGAATTAAAGGAAGTTCAGATCCAGGACCTTGTTTTGAGGCCCACAGTGTGCACTGTGAAATTCTGGTTTAGAATTATGTTCAGTTTCTGGTTTGCAATTTAGATCTTTGCTTGGTTTCCAAGCTCAGAAAGCTAGGAGTTGTCATAGACTAAATGATACTACATTTTCTGTAAGTCTGTTTTACACCATCTCTAGAACATTGTCAGGATTCATCTTTGTCTTTTCTCTGCCTCTTCCATCATCTTAAATTATCCTTTAATTGCATCACATCTCAATGTATTCATGTCATTTCCATTTTTAATGCTTAATCTTCATCCTTAGTTCATAATTCTACAGCCCAAGCAAGCAGGAAGTTTTCATCCTCACCAGCTGTTCTATTTGTTCTAAATATAATTAATTTGATCTTCTGGATCTTCTGTGTTTTGGGGGTGGGTTTTTTTTTATTTTGATTTTTATTTTTTTTACAATTCTGGATTCAAAGCATCAAACTCCCTGGTCTCCCTGCTACCTGTTCAATATTCCTTTAAACTAGTCATTTCATTTCCACCTTTTAGTTCTTGCAGTGCCTATCTGAAAATCTTCTTTTTATCGCCCTTCCACCCAAACCAACAGCATTACCTCTTCTCTCTAAATCTTGCCTGCAAACTTTCGTTTTCACTTTAGCATGTGAACAGATGCCACTGAAATGTGGTTTTATGATGCCTTTTTATGAAAGATGTTATAAAAAAATAAATTATATTGAAGTTAAGCAGTCTCTGCTGCATAAGTCAGCAAACCAAAAAACAGTTTTTGCCATGTGACGGTAATGAATCAATCCTCCATGCAGACTTTCTGCCTTTAGAATTATAGGCCACTTGCTCAGAGCATTTTAAAGGACCTAGTAAAACATAGCATGGGGCTATATAAAAGTCTGTCAGTCTCCTTTTTGTTTATTGATGTGGGTGTTTTCAGTAAGAACAACCAATTGTAGTGCAGAACCTATTGGTGTGGGGGTTTTCTCTTTCTCTTCCTTTTTAAAGCTTTTAACATATAATTTTGAATCCCATTTTCACTCTCAGATAGTATGATTAGCTTAGTGCTTTCAAAACTCAGCCACTGTAGTAAATAGGAAAACAATAAAACATTCCCATGCATGTATCCCTTCATAATTTAGACTTGCACACTTCTCTATGACTTTAATGATGACATTTTTGCCTTGTTAAATTCTTTGAAGATTAAGGCCTTAAATAGGAATTGGTTCTCTCTCAAAGTGAAATTTAAGCTATTAATTATGGAAGGGACAAAGTTATTTTCATGTAGATTAGAATCATTAGAAGCATGCACTTTTTGGATTAATATGTTCTTTGTAAAAATAAGGCTTACTTTCTCTTGTCATTTCAAATTAAACTTCTTTCACAATGGTGCTGCACCACTGAGGTGTTTCAGGGACTCCACAAACATTTGAGGCTTATAACAGAAAGATTTGTGTCTTGCAGAACCTGAATGGTACCATGGGGGGAAGCAGTGTCCTTTATTGAATAGAGCACCGGACTGGGAGCTCAAAGACCTGGCATTTATTCCTGGTTTTGCTACTGACCTACTATATGATTACAACAAGTCTCTTCATTTCCCTGTACTCATTTCCTTTCTATTTATTTAAATTCCTTTCTTACCAATTTAAATTGTAAACTCTTCAGGGCAGTGGATGTCTCCTTCATATGTTTGTCCTATGTCTTGTTCAATGGAATCCTGTTCCCAACTGACGCCTTCTGATAGTATTATAATCAAATAACTGAGAACTTATGGTGATAGGGTTGCAACATTATAATAGTCTTTTCTTTACATTGTTTAAAGCACCGTAAAATACTAAGTAATCTTCACAATGCTCCAAAAGTGGCTATTTAAATGTTATCTCCATAGTTTATAGGTAGGGTAATAGACCCAGACAAAGCCAAGTTTAGTAGTGTATTACAGCCCCTTTACAGTATGTCAAGATGGTGTCATTGGCAGCATTTGTCGATTCTTGGTAAACAGAGAGAAAGAGGAGCTAACACTGGGCCACTATCTATTGTTTCATCACCTATGCCAGGCTTCTACCTTTATTTCTTGAAGAAAACTTTAAGGCATTCACTCTTCCATCTGGTCTTCCACCCCAAAAGCCACACAAACCAACCCCAAATATGCACTGGAGATTTCTGATGCCATAGCTATGGTGTTCAGAAATTTGGTGAGGAGCATAACATAGATGTGCCAGCAGAGGCTCCTTGTTCAGTAGTCCCAGATGAGGGGTTATAGTACTTAAAAGTATGGTCACAAACTCTGGAAATTGCAGAAGTGAAATCATTAACCCAGAAGCGTGGTTGCCAAAAGAAAGGTTTGTGAACCACTGCCCTAGGGTAAAGGCAACTATACTAGCAAAGCTCCATCTTTGCTGATGTAGCTTGTTTTGTCTAGTGAAGGTGGAGGGGTGCAAAGTGTTGTTTAATATTTAGACAGGCAAATGGCCTTTTTTACCAGTATAAGCTGCATTCCCACAAGAAATGTTTTACCAGTAAGGCATACCAGTGTAGTTCAGTCAGCAAAGTGCTCTAATATAAACCAAATTGAACATTGGCAGAAAGGGGATTCCAGATAGTATAGTAATTCAAGATAGCATAGCAAATAGGGTTTTTAGCATACACGCATATATCTGTGAATATTTTTATTGTTAGACCTACGAATTGTAAGGTAGAGTGGAAGGGGGAAGAGGGGGATTGGAAATAAATGGTGGAAAATAAGATGGATTTGGAGGTATTTAAAGGAGAACTCTGTAGGCGTATGGAGGGTTGTCCTAGAAGAACTGAAGCAGCAGAGGCTGAAAGCAAGAATAGGAGAAAGTGACACAACAGTGAGACAAGAAGCACGGGAAAAAGAAGAAAGTAGTAAAAAAGGAGAGAGATGCAGGAAGTAGTACAGAGACCCAGAATGAGGATTAGGAGACTCAGAGACCCAGCAGTGATGATAAAGAGTTTTAACGACTTGTGGAAGATTCTTGCGGAAAGAGACAGGTAGTCAGTAAAGGGACTTGAGCAGGGTCGTGATATAATAGCTACAAGCTTTACAGCTGCACAGATATTTCATTACTCCAGTATGTTGGCTTCTGCACTCTGCTTCACTCCTAAATATGTTCTTCATGTCCTTGACATCAAGGAATCTTGCAAATGAACAGAAGCACTGTCAAAAGCCCTTGCTCTAGGTATTTATTCTGTCAAATGAAAATGGGTTTCTCCTTCTGCAACCTTCTGTGCATTTGTCACAGTGCCACATCTACAATTACACTTTTTGTGTCTGGAAGTAAGGGGCCTGCCTTTTACCTAGTTACCATGTGGAATAGATGCAGAGCATTTACTCATCATAAAAGAGATAAATCCCCAGATGTTTGAACTCTCTGTAATTGTATCTAATGACAGCTATATATAGCCCTAGTTAATTATTTAAAATTATATTTCTTTTTTACCAGAGAGCCATATGTGTGACAGTACATTCTGCAGGCTCCTATTTCTGTTGATTATTCATAAAACATTCATTTTAAAAGTAAACAGAATAAACTTGACTGCAGTCTCACCAAGTACAGCTCTTAGATGGAGATAAACCCAATTTCCATCTGAATTCTGAGTCTTCCCTGACACTTGATAAATCTGAAAGAACCTGTTTTTCCTAAGTGGCCCAGAGGCTACAGAACAACTTGCCAAACTGAATAGCAGTATAAATTTGGAGCATTCCTTCTGGCTGTTTTATGTCTGAAGGCTTGAATGAAGCAACATGAATCTGACAGAAAATAAACTGGAGATGCAACTGATGCATGTTAACTTGCCCCAATGAAAAAAATAAATTGTCCTTGCAAAAATCAATGCCATTTTGTAAACCAGTTAAACCCCAGGGATTTTTAATTTGTAAAATGTATGTTGGGCTTGACTTTTGCATTATTTCATCTGATTTGAAAAAGAGAGCAAGAGAAAACCAGTACAAAAGCTTTAAGCCCCCATAAAATTTAAATACAAGGTCAAACATTCAACTAAGAGGCAATCCCTAGCATTGCTAAAAGGAGCTATCAGAGTTGGGTAGGGTTTAACAATTATTTTGGTATATACTTTCTATCAAGAGTTGTCAGAAAGAGCCCCTAAAACAGGGGTTGGCAATCTATAGCCTTTAGGCCACATCCAGCCTGCAAAGACATCTTCTCCAGACTACCACAGCGGGGGGAAATTGGCAGCATTCAGAATCAGCTGCATGCAGCAGCATTCGGCACCAGAGAGAATTAGCAGCATGTGGCAACATTCAGTTGCAGAGGAAATCAGCAGCACATGGAGGTATTCAGCAGTAAGGAAAACTGTAGTGGCTGGGTTGTAAGCCGTGGCCCACTTGGGACTGAGCTGCATTTATTCAGCCTGCCATTAATAAAAGGGTGCTGATCCCTGCCCTAGGAAACCATTCCAGCTGTGGACGACCCTTGTGGTGAGCCACATTTTGCTGCCATCAAATCAATTTGGTGGAGCAGAGAGGTTGACCCATTTTGGGATCATGGTTCACTGTCTTTATGCATATGGGAATCAAATATAATTTTAATATTTTTCAAGTTAGCTAACAAAATATATTAACAATAGCAATCACTTCTCATTAGCCACCTATCTGTCATCTTGTGCTAGACACCTTGCATAAGCTAAGGTAATTTGAGGTTTTACACACAGCACAGATTCCAAAGTGTGTGGGCCGGGAGCGGTCCGAGGCCCTCGGGGG
>NW_005843115.1:55168-59245 GCF_000455745.1 Alligator sinensis | reverse complement strand
GCAGGCGGCGATGGGGAGAGGCTAGAGGCTGATCAGACCTCTATAGCCAGCTCTAAGGTACACGCGCTGGGTCCAATAGGCTCCGCAGCGCACCTAGAGTTCTCCTCAAGATGTTTACGGATTCCCCCCTTGCAGGGTTCTCCTCCGGAGTTCTCCAACTTGGGCGGAAACCGCTCAAGCCTCTTATACGGCTAGCAGGCCAATCACTAGCCGCCACGTGGGAATAATTTAGAACTGGCCAATAGTGGGGAACAAATTTGAATACAAATGGTGGGAACTCCTTGCACCGTGCATTTCTCTTTTGCAACCTAGAAATGCACCCTGCAAAGAAAGCTACGAGTGGCGGGAAATAATTTAGCAGTGCCGAAGCACACGCAAACAAAAATCACACCCTTGGGTTGTGACACAAAGATGGAGTATGACTTTGAATGCTAAAAAATCTATCTGTGTGCAATACTTTCCCTCCTCCTTCATAGTTGACCTTCATAGAATATGTTTTAAATCAGAACTTCAACTAAGTTCGGTGATTCTCAGGGTGAAGTTACATGTTACACTTAGGCCATACTAAGGGTGCTTAAAATGTGAGCATTCAGATGTTAAAACTAATTAACTTGTGCTAAATACCCTGTGCTAAATACCCTCTGAGAATGTCAAAGTTAGGCCACTTCAGGCAAGGGTTAACTAGGCCCAGCTCATGTTAGGGTAACTTCACTTTTTTCTACAGGGATAAATTAGCAATGTGCAGTCCCCCAGCATCCCAGGATACAATGTTGTCATCTCCCTCCCCAAACTGGAGTCCAGGTATCCTGGCTCTTAGCCACCCTCTAGTGGCAAGTCTGAGCTGTGCAGGTGAGAAATGGTATGAACCCTTAATGTGTGATGCCCACATCACATTCTAACTTTGAAGCTGTTTAACATTCCAGAGATTCAGTGTGATCTAAGTCTAACATGTAACTGTACCCTCAGCCTCTTTTTCACCCATCTCCCAAAAAACAACCCTGTCAGGCTTCTACAGATACAAATGCAAGAAACAGTGTCCCTATACCACATTTTGTTTAACAGAATAGTGGAAACTAATCTAAATATGATTTTAGGGGTGTGTAGGAAGCAATTGGTAAGTGGAAATGATTTTTTTTCTCCTCTCCAAATTGCAGTGATCAGACTTTGGGTAGTCATGACAGTCTTCGCAAGGCAGCCACTTCCATTCAGCTTCATCTACAGAAAGGCACCAGCTTCCAGCACAGTTTGGCTCGAACGGTTTGTCCTTTTGTTTCTTTCAGTATTCCTGAAGCAATGAAATTCCCTTGATCCCTTTAATTAACAATCTGCAATAATAATCAGAGAGAGGTGGCTGCTTTCCTGAGCATGCATACATTATTGCTGAAGTATAATTGAAATGTATTGGGAATATTTTTGTTTCTCTCTGCTATTCTGTCCTTTCGGTTATTATGGAGAATACTTCAACATAAGAAGACCAAATGTTACTTTTTTAAAAGGAATTCAATTTGATCAGAGTCTAACAATACTTGTGATATCAGCCTTTTTCTAGATGGTCTTTGTAGATTTTGGAATTGAGTAATTGTAAAAATATTTAAAGTATTGTACAAGGTAAATCAGATCCCGATCCTAGTCTTTATTACTGAAATCCTGAGTATTTGGATAAAAGAGAAAGATCATGCTTGCATATGCATGTGTCTAAGCATGCACATATTTCTTTTAAACATGTTGTCTTATCACAGTTCAACTCGAGAGATCCTTGTACAGATGATTTGTGATTAAGATACCCTGGAATGGATTATTGAGCTTTAATTACACTGATCTATGCTGCTACATATAATCTTTATTCCCAGTGGCAACCTTGAATTACTTCTAACCCAAACTTCATAGTGCAGAGGAAACTTTGATGTTCAAGGCAGTTTTCACTGGTGATGTGTTGACTTTATCCACAGACAGTGCCAATTATCTGCTTTAAGCAGATATACTATCAACTTGAGTCTATCAAAATATAGATCAGATAACAGATTACTAATATAAAATAACAGTTTCTTTTTTTTTCTATTGCTGATATATGTCACCATAACAAATATCAGATTCTGTGCAGTATCTCTACTATACCATTAAAAAATAGAATAATGAGTCTAAAGAGGATATTGGTTTTAAAATAGCATTTTTGAGCCCTTTGATTCTTTAAACAGATAGAAAGCAGAGTGAATATATGGAAATATACAGTAGTGGCTCATGTTGTGTGTGCTCTTCTTTACAAGGACTTGTATTTAGGTTCATCCGCCCTCCCTTCCCTCTGCAAGCAATTGGCAAATACAGCATATGAGATTCCATTGGTAGCAGGAAGGTTTTTAGATTCAGGGAATGGGAAGTATGAAACACAGAGGCATTTGTCACTAGGCCACCATTTCTTCAAATGATTGGTGACCCCAGTTCATCTGGTTGTCTGGCAGATGATCTGTAGAAAATGTAATAATAGCCACTCTTGTGCTGTGCAGTGAGCAGGAATTACTGAGATAATATAGGAATTTCTGGGTGAATTCTGTCACCTGCGTCAGCCTATATGATCATAATGCTCCCTTCTAACCTTCTAATTTTTGTGTGAAAAAGTTTAACCTTCAGAGGTGGTCTCAAACATTGAGTGGACAGTATCTTTTTCCAGGTGGCCAGTAGCATAATTGAGGGGTGGTGACCAAGACAACAACCTAAGGTGTCACCTTTGGATGGATGTGGGGGGAAGCCAGCTGTTTCTGCAGTGGAAGCTGATCACATTGCTGTAGTTGGCACAGCCTGAGCAGGTATTATGCTGGGTTCTGTGCGGCTGCCCTGGACATGGATCTATGCTGCTACACCCCTGCAGGCCACAGTCCAGACTTCAATACTCAGTGGGTGCGTCTGCATGAGATGTTTACTGTAGAGTAGACTAATTAGCTCTGCAGCAAACATCTTGGTGTTTATACATGCAAGGCTATTATGCTGAAGTAAACTAAAAAACTTTGCAGCAGGGTAGTACTTATAAAAAATCTAATACCCTACTGAGGAGTTTTTTTACTTTGCAGCAGTGTATGTGTAAACGCTGACAGCTGACTGGGGCATGAGGGTACTTCAGGGTAGGTGCTGCCTCCTGGCTAGCCCCAAACTAAAGGACCCTTCTGCCCCATCCAGTCTCTCTGCAGCATGTTGAGCTGGGTCAGAGCAGCCCCGCCCGGGCTCACAGGCTGACTCCCAGGGCCCTCTGCCAACTGGCACTACTCTGACCCAGTTCAACAGGCTACAGTCCTAGGCACACATGAAATTGTGGCACCTGGGAGCAATAAACTCCAGTGCAATAAACACTGGAGTAATATGAATGTCTAGACGCACTCAATTTCCAGAAGTCTGTTCTGCCCTCACAGTTGATAGTCTTTAGAGGAATTAAATGGAAAGCCGAAGTCCAAGGGTTGCTTGTCACAGATTGTCAAGAGAATCTATCAAACAACCTAACACATTAATTTTTTTTCCAAGAAGCATTTTCTTCTATAACTTCACATGTTATTTAAAAAGAAAACCAAACCCTTCAGATTCTGTACCAATGTCAGCTGATGCCTTCTGGAATAAAAATTCATAACTATCCTTCAAGGCAATTATGAAACTTAAATTTTTAAGTTCTCTGAGATCTGCAACCGAAGGGGCTTATAAACATGCATATCATTAACATGATATTATTATTAACATTATCATAACATGAGCCGGCAGTGTGACAAAGCCATCAGAAAAGCCAATGGCACTTTATCATGTATCAGCAGATGCATGACGAATAGATCCAAGGAGGTGATACTTCTCCTCTATCGGGCGCTGGTCAGACCGCAGTTGGAGTACTGCATGCGATTCTGGGCACCGCACTTCAAGAGGGATGCGGATAACCTGGAGAGGGTCCAGAGAAGGGCCACTCGTATGGTTAAGGGCTTGCAGACCAAGCCCTACGAGGAGAGACTAGAGAACCTGGACCTTTTCAGCCTCCACAAGAGAAGGTTGAGAGGCGACCTTGTGGCTGCCTATAAGTTCATCACGGGGGCACAGAAGGGAATTGGTGAG
>NW_005843115.1:44804-55037 GCF_000455745.1 Alligator sinensis | reverse complement strand
CTGCCCCCACCCCGGGGGGTCTTCAAGAGGAGGTTAAATAAGCCTCTAGCTGGGGTCATCTAGACCCAGCCCTCTTTCCTGCCTATGCAGGGGGTTGGACTCGATGATCTATTGAGGTCCCTTCCGACCCTAACATCTATGAATCTAGTACTATTTATTTTACTCTTATTCATGATTGCATAAGTGCCTCATATTTTAGGGTGCCTGGAAGAAGAGAAGCAGCCTTTGAATGTTAAATTTGTCATGGAATAAGCACTGGTGAAGTCATGAAGCTCAAGAAAAAAATATTTTTTTTAATCCAGCAAAAGCAGAAATGTGCTGCCCAGGTCACCCTTATTGCTGAACTGCAAAATTACCAATTACAGATGTGTAAATGATATTTTGAAAAACTAAAAATTCTAATCCATGGTGGTGGGAAAAAATATCCTGGCTTTTTCAACCTGATTCAATTCAAATCTCTCACATAGACAAATGGCTTATGCACTGTTTAAATAAAAAGATAATATGCAAGGAGATAGGATTGTCCCATATCTATGCTCAGAATATGTCCTCACCACACCCCAAATGTGGCTGGAGTTATCTGCTTTCAATTCTGCCAACTTCCCTTCTCCCACTTAGGTATGTGAATCCCTTAAAATATGGTGGTAATGCCACTCCAGAGGCACTTCCTGTGGCAGCTGCAAAGCAAGCTAGAGGCAGAGATCTTCAGAACAGTCATAAGTAGGGAGCACCACTAGAGTGGTTTTCTTGCTTTGCCAAGTTTGTGAAGGCACCTCGTAGGCCTAGGGATCAAAGACACCAGCCCCAGAAACCAGGCCACCAACCAAGTAATGCTTACATGCAGGTAAGAAAACCACAATATCAGTTCTTCTCTCCTGAACCTCTGTTCCAACTAAAATATCAGTCTAAGAGCAAAGCTTTTCTAAAAGTTTTGTACGGTTACACAAATATATTTCCAGAAAAAAGCATTTATTGTGATGAAGGATTCATTGTTCTTGTTTATCAGCTCTTCAACATGCTGTTAGTTGCCTGAGCCAAACAGCTGTGTTAGTGATTATATCTGATGGCAGGTTGTCCTTGAGAGGTTGTCTTTGAGAGGGAACAGTATACTGGAAGAAAGAGGGGGCAAAAGACCTGGCATTGTGTCTTCATACTTCACATTGTCAGCTGTTTATCTTCAGTCCAGAGATTATGGCTAGGTATAGACAGTCAAAAAGCCCAAGGCTGAATCAATTCAGTCTTTGCAGGTCAGTTTAAGATGCACAAATTAAATTGAAACAGAAGTGAACAGACATTTACCTTTGACACAGGAAATGCAGCCACGTGCCTGCAGTGGCTCAGGCCAGAACCTGGGGGGTGCTAGAGCACAGCTCTGATGTCTGTTCATTCCCTCTTCCTGCTGTCTCCAAGGTATCTGGGATTTGCAGTCCAGAATTACAGCAGCAGGATTCTGCAGGGTTGCTCATCACTTCCTCTTCCAGCTTCCCAGGTGCCTCTGAGATTTGTAGTCCACAGTTGCAGCCATCAGTAGATTTGAGTGTGGGAAGGGATGTTTAACCCCCTCCCTGGCCCCATACACCAGCTGGGGGGTGGGGCTTGGGGGGGCAGTCCCCCACTCATCTCACTGCAGACTGGGCTGAATTCCAAGCTGGGCTTTCTCCCCCCAACCTTTTGTCAGCCAGCCCTCATTGCTACAGCTAGGTAGCAGTGGGGCGGGGCCAGCTCTGCTCTCTGGAGCAGAAGCACAGCCCAGCCCAGGGCTGCAAAGTGTTCTGGGATGATGGGGGACTGTAATTTAACTTGAATTGGGAAGGGGTCTGGGACAGAAGTTTCAAAAACTTGTTTGACCCAAATCTGTTAAATCTGATATTCATTCAACCAGGTTTATCTTAAACCAGCTTAAGCCATTTTGAAGGTGGTTTATGTGCACTGAGCTTGTGTTTTGTTACAGGTTTAAACCAGTTTCTGATCACTTAAACTGGTTTATATGTAACTTCTGTCCCTAGCCTAAGTGACATTAGACTGGTTGAGCCAAATTAACAGTGAATGCTAGTGCATGAACCTCAAATGTTTTCTGTGCTTTTTAAACTTTTCAACAAATGCATATTCTGTTATACTGTAAGGAGTAACTCTCTGATGATAAGGGTTTAGATTCATATTCAGACCAGTATAATATCAAACTTAATAGGAATGTCCTTCTCCCGTAACTATTTTCCTGGATATCCATGCATCTATTGCAGGGGGGGAGAAAGAGAGAGAGAGAGAGATTTTTTTTTTCTATAAAGTTTTAAGAAAATCGTTTTTCATTGTTTTAATTAAAAAAAAGACAGGTAGGTGCTCACCCTGAGCAACACACAGAAGAATGGTAGCATTTTGCTTACCAGAATGAAAAATGAGTGTGCATAAGGACTTTTTCATAGGATTATTTATAAAGCAGAGACTCCATAAGCCCTCAGAGAACCAGTAACTGAATGCTCAAAGTGCTTAGGCAGTGCAGCTGAAGAAATATTGTTAAAGGTAAAAAAAAAAAAAAATCATGGAAAAATGGTACCATATTTATTTGAATAAAAGATGGCCCTGATTATAGGATAACCCCCCCCCCCCATCCAATTAGATTCTATATAGAGAAAAATTATGAATTTGTTATAAGTTTCCAGGTATAGAATCTAATTATTGGAAGCTTACCTTGAATTTTGCCCTGTACCACTGCTACAGTCTCATGGTTAGATACCCCCCTTGCTCTCTTCTTCCCCTTAACTTTTTCCCTTGGTAGCCCCTTTCCACTCTCCTTAATGTCAGACCCTGCTCTCCCTGAGCACCTGGAAGTGAGGACCAAATTTGAAAAAAACAAACAAAATAAACCCCTTGAAATTAAACATGGCTATAACAATTTGCATATAGTTCCCATACACTTACTTCAGAATTGATGTACGTTACCTTTTTTTTAAAGTAGAAGGGGCTGTGGCAAGTGGCTGGGCTTTCACGGCCCTGGGGCTGTACTCTGAACATATGCAGACATTTGGTAGGCCTCTGAGTTCGGGCATGCCATTTTTAGGCTTTTACAACCTGTGAATGTATCTCCATTGCAAGGTTGAAGATGATGGTGCTGAATTCCAGGCTGGATGGGGATGACATGCATCTTGCCGTCTGGCAACCAAATGGTGGTGGTAGTATAGCCATTGTAGGGCTCCCACGTGAGGTCAATGGTACTGACCAGCATGCCAAGCTCTTGTAAGGTGTTGAAGATGTGGCATCTCAATCTATTCCCACATATACAGTGGGATTGAGCTTTCAGCACAATCTTAAGAGTGGAAGAAAATATTTTATGTAGGTGCAAGTGTTACCTGACACAGGTTAGGAAGCTTGCTTTGAGCCACTTAAATATAATTTGGGTTCTTCTATGTGCAGACATTCATGTGGACAGCTAGAAGTAAGTCAGTTGAAGATAGGCACTGATAGGTCCATGGCAGGGTTGGGGCCTGTCCAGTCTGGAGGGGGAGCATAGATTCATAGATGTTAGGGTCGGAAGGGACCTCAATAGATCATCTAGTCCGACTCCCTACATAGGCAGGAAAGTGTGCTGGGTTCAGATGACCCCAGCCAGATGCCTATCTAACCTCCTCTTGAAGACCCCCAGGGTAGGGGAGAGCACCACCTCCCTTGGGAGGGCATTCCAGACCTTAGCCACTCTAACTGTGAAGAAGTTCTTCCTAATGTCCAGTCTAAATCTGCTCTCTGCTAGCTTATGGCCATTATTTCTTGTAACACCCAGGGGCACCTTGGTGAGTAGAGCCTCACCAATTCCCTTCTGTACCCCCATGATGAATTAATAGGCAGCCACAAGGTCGCCTTTCAACCTTCTCTTGTGGAGGCTGAAGAGGTCCAGGAGCCCTAGTCTCTCCTCGTACAGCTTGGTCTGCAAGCCCTTAACCATATAAATGTCCCTTTTCTGGACCCTATCCAGGTTAACCACATCCCTCTTAAAGTGTGGCGCCCAAAACTGGACGCAGTATTCCAACTGCGGTCTGACCAGTGCCCGAGCAGTTGAGGACGGGTGTTAAAATAGCACAGCCCTGGGGCTGTGGCAAGTGCCTGGGCTTTCACAGCCCTGAGGCTGTGCTGTGAAGATGTGCAGACATTTGTTAGGTTGGGATGACCCATTTTAGATTGAGTTAACTGAGGCCATTCAGGCATACTATTTTTAGCCTGATTGAAGCCCTGTGAATGCTCATCCATTTATATAACCCTAAACTTAGGGCAAACTAAATGTAGCACTTGCATAGCCCTGTAATTATTCTTTTGACCTTATGTTTCACACCTATAGCATGTGTAAAACATTTAGCTGTTAAAAAGTTTCTTGAGAAGTGGCTTCAAACCCCATCCACACAAGCTTTACTGAGTGAAAAATTAACCCCTTAATGGGGGTTGGCATTGCCAGTGAAGAGCTTTCAGCACAAAATCCAATCCAAAACTTCTTTATAGTGAAGCTGCTGACAGAGTTCCTCTTCAGGGAGGACTCAGTCAATACCTCATGCTCCTTATCTCTACAGAATGTTCTCACATTTTTAATATCTGGGTGAAGTACAAATCTTCAACAGCAATCATTGGCAGCCATTGCTCTTGAGAAACAATGGAGATTGTGCTTTTGGTGTGTTACCGGGTACCACCACAGCTTCGAGTGGCTGAATCTGATGCGTGACAAGCAGACCCTCCAGCACGCTGCACATACAAACTTGGTTGAGCTTGTACTGGCATGCAGAGTACCGTTTTGCCTTGCCTGCCCCTGATTCCTCTTCTCTATCTCATCATTGACCCTCTCCATCTTAAAGCAATGTAAGCCCTGCTTCACAGAGGCTTTCCATTCACAGTGGTCCAATGTGATTGACCCCCAGTGTTGGTCATTGATGCACAGCTCATGAAGGTTTTTCTTGCAGATATCAACAAAATGGAGTTGAGACCATCCAAGTTGATGACCAGCTCACCTTAGAGTATATCCTTGGAGATTCTGCCATCACTCATATGATGAGTCCTAACCAATGAAGCAGCCTTCTCCAGGGGGCCAGGAATTCCCCAGACCCTAGAGTGGCACAATACTGGCGGTGGGCTCACTGCACATGCACAGATATAAAAGGGCCCACCAATGGCAGAAGATGCACTTTGGGGTCCAGCTGGGGTGACAGACACATGGGCAGAAGCCTGTTGTGACCCCGCAAGCCCAAAACCCCCAGAAGATTTGGTGGACCCTGACCTTGACCCCCAGCACAGCTAGGAGGTAAGTGAGGCCTGTAGTAGGAGGGAGTTAGTCAGTTGCAGAAGGCAGCTGAGAGCAGCTGAGAAGGGTCACGACCCACCCTGGCTCCTACTTGGCCCAGGCCCCCAGGGAGCCATGTGATCAGAGCATGAAAACAGATGTGCTCTGGGCCTGGCATGCGAGTTAGTGTGGGATTTTGGGCAGGAGGGTGCACAGGAAGGGCACGAGGCTGTAGGTGGGCATGAAGAGAAGGGTTGGCACAGTAGTAGCCCAGATTACTACCTGTGCAATGGTGGTGACGCGCCGCGCCCTGAAGACACCCCTCCCTGCAGCTGGAGTCCCCCCCTCTGGTCACCATGCCCTAGAACTTCACAACAGATACAAACCCCTTACAACATCAGCAGAGGCAGCAGATTTGCCAGCACCTGAGGAAGGCAGGCAACCACCAGTCACACCTAAGAAGAGGCACACAGTGGTAGTTGTGGGAGACTCCCTCTTATGGAGGACTGAGGGTGTGATCTACTACCCTGAACCCTTAACCCACAAAGTCTGATGTCTTCTAGGGACCTGTATCCAGGATGTAAATGAGAGGATCCCGAAACTTATCCAGCCCACCAACCACTGCCCTGTGCTTCTCATCCATGTGGGCACAAATGACATGGCACGGACCAACCCCAGCCAGGTCATGAGTGACTACAGGGCTCTGGGGGCTGGGCTTAGATGGTCGGGGGCACAGGTGGTTTTCTCCTCAATCTTCCTAGTTACAGGCCATGGGCACAGGAAGAAGAGATGTATTGAACAGGTAAACAGAAAACTGAGGCATTGATGACACTATGAAGACTTCAGCTTCTTCAATCACATTCTACACCTCGGGGAGAGTGGCAGCGGCCTGCTGGGAGGAGAAGGCCTCCACCTCACCCCAGTGGGAAAGAAGTTCTTTTCAACTGGATTGGCTGACCTGCTTGACAGAGCTTTAAACTAAGATTGCCGGGGGATGGGCAGACAACCATTGGAACAAGCCCAATCAGGAAACCCAATCAAACTTACCCCTATCCCAGCTGAAAGACAGGACTCTCCTAAGCACACAAAGAAGCCAAGGGCTTCAAATGGCAGGCTCAGCTGCCTGTACACTAATTCCAGGAACGTGGGTAACAAGCAAAAGAAACTGGCCCTCCTGCTTAGCAACAACAAATATGATCTCACAGGGATAACAGAGACCTGGTGGGACTCCACCTATGACTGGACCACAGGTATAGATGACTATACCTTGTACAGAAATGATCAGGCTGGGAGGAAGGGCAGAGGCGTAGCTCTTCATGTCACGGAGCAGTACACTTCCCTACTAGCTGACATAGGCACCCAAGGAGGGTGACTTGAAACCCTCTGGTTTAGAATATGGGGAGAACGTGGTGAAGGGGATATTACTGTAGGAGTCCATTACAGACCTCCTAAGCATGAGGAAGAGCTTGACCATGAATACTCTAGGGAACAAACAGAGGCTGCATGTTCTTGGTGCATGGTTGTCATGGGTGATTTCAACTGCCCTGACATCTCATGGGAGGAGCATTCACCCAAATCTGATCAGTTGCACATCTTCCTCACCTGCATTGACAAGCTCTGTCTGACTCAAGAAGTCTACGGGCTGACACAAAAAGAGGCACTGCTAGAACTGGTTCTAGCCAAAGGGGATGATCTAGTGAGTGGCCTGAGGATTGAACAGAAGGTTCAATCTTACAGTAATCACAAATTGATCACCTTCCTTATCCATCGCAAAGCTGGCAAATAAGTCAGCAACACAGAAATCCTCAACTTTAGGAAATCTGAGTTTCACAAGCTCAGGAGGTTGGTTGTCAAGGCCCTGGTGGATCACAATCTGACAGGGAAGGATGTCCAAGAAGAGTGGCCACTCCTTAAGGACATGCTCCTAAAACCACAAGGGAAGTCTATTCTAGCCCACAGAAAAGGTAGTAAAAGGCCTGGGGAAACCCCCTTGGCTAAATAAGGAATTCATGGACCTCCTCAATCTTAAAAGAAAAGCCTATAAGGGATGGAGGATGGGAAATAAATCTAAGAAGGATTATACATCACTGGCCCACACCTGTATGGAGAAAACCAGAAAAGCTAAGGCTGATACCGAGCTCAGGCTGGCTACAGGAATCAAGTACAATAAAAAGTCTTTCTTCAGATACATAGGAAGTCAAAAGAAAAATAAGGGCAACATTGGACCACTGCTGAATCAAATGGGGCAGCTGACAACTGCTGAATCAAATGGAGTAGCTGACAACTGACACCCAGGAAAAAGATAATTTTCTCAATGATTATTTTGTGTTGGTTTTCCACCAGCTCAAGTGGGGTCACCACACCTGACAGGACATAGGACTACGAGGGTATGGGTGACCATACACCTACATTTAGTGAATACCTTGTGAGGGAATGTCTTGAGAGGCTGGATATCCATAAGTTGGTGGGCCCTGATGGAATGCACCCAAGAGTGCCAAAAGAGTTGGCTATCATAGCTCAACCATTGGCATGGATATTTGAGAACTCATGGCACTCAGGAGAGGTTTCTGAAGTCTGAAAGAGGGCCAATAGGGTTCCTATCTTCAAGAAAGGAAGGAAGGAAGATCAAGGGAACTACAAGCCAGTCAATTTGACCTCAATCTGATGTAGACATTGGTGTCAGTAGTGGGCTGACCAAGTTTGCTGACGACACCAAATTCTGGGGTAAAGCACCCACACCTGAGGAGAGGAGGGTGATCCAGGCAGATCTTGACAGGCTCAAGAAATGGGCGGACAAGAACCTGATGGTGTTTAACACCGAAAAATGCAAGGTTCTCCACCTTGGGAAGAAGAACCTGCATCATGCTTATAGGCTTGGCAGTGCTACGCTGGTTAGTACTACAGATGAAAGGAACTCAGGAGTCATGATTGACCACAAGATGAACATGAGCCTTAAATGTGATGCTGTGGCTAGTAAAGTGAGCAAAATGCTGGCTTGCATCCATAGATGCTTCTCAAGCTAATCCCAGGACATCATTC
This sequence comes from Alligator sinensis, assembly GCF_000455745.1. Lineage (NCBI taxonomy): Eukaryota > Metazoa > Chordata > Crocodylia > Alligatoridae > Alligator > Alligator sinensis. The sequence continues at coordinate 46,747 of NW_005843115.1, read as the reverse complement.
TCCCATTGTACTCAGTCTTGGTGAGGCCACAGCTGGAGTACTGCATCCAGTTTTGCGCTCCACAATTCAAAACGGATGTGGAGAAGCTTGAGAGAGTGCAGAGGAGAGCTACATGCATGATCAGAGGTCAGGAAAACAGACCTTATGATGAGAGACTGAGAGCCATGGAACTCTTCAGCCTGGAAAAGCGTAGGCTCAGGGACGATCTGGTGGCCACCTACAAGCTTATCAGGGGTGTTCACCAGGATCTGGGGGAACGTCTGTTCACCAGAGCACCCCAAGGAATGACAAGATCAAACCGTCACAAACTCCGCCACGACTGATTCAGGCTGGACATAAGGAAGAACTTCTTTACTGTCTGAGCCCCCAAGGCTTGGAATAGACTACCACCAGAGGTGGTTCAAGCACCCACTTTGAATGCCTTCAAGACATATTTGGATGTTTATCTTGCTGGGATCCTATGAGCCCTGCTGACTTCCTGCCCCTGGGGCAGGGGGCTGGACTCGATGATCCTTTGGGGTCTCTTCTAGCCCAAATGTCTATGAAATCAATCCCTGGTAAGATCTTGGAAAAAATTATCAAAGAATCCATCCACAACAGGCTGACAGAAGGCATCATTCTGAGAAACAGCCAATACAGCTTTGGTTCCAGTAGACCATGCCTGACAAAGCTCATCTCCTTCCATGACCAGGTGATGTGACACCTGGATGTGGGGGCAGGTTGATGTCACTTACTAGGAGTGCACCAATAGAGATTTTGGGGGCCAATACACGTAGTCGATATTTAAAGAGGCATATCAGCCAATACCAATCTGATTTCTGATACAGCTGGTAAATCTGTTGTGAGAGAAAGGGCGTGGGGGGGGCATATCAGTGCCCCGCATGGTGAGATAGGGGGCAGGGGCAGGCACTGTCTGGTGGTGGGAGGTGGCTCCTGCTGCTGCTTGCTCCCCAAGAGGGTACAGGGGAGGGGCATGTACTCCTGGATCTACGCGGGGTGGGGTGGGCTGCAGCCAGGGTTGTGCGGGGTTCTTCTCAGCAGGGGCTGGGCTTGGAGCAGGCACCAGTGATAAGCACCCCTTGTTTCAGGGGCACCTGGCTAAACCCCTAGGGACAGAGGTAGGGCTGGAAGCCATGTCCAGCAGAGATCCCTTGAACTCTTACTATGCATTTTCTACTTCAGGAACAGCTTTGTGTTCTGAAAAAAGTATTTTATCTAACCAAGGGCATACAGTAGGTTGTTTAGGCTGGGGGAGATTGCTTGTTGCATAGTTGCTAATTGCTGGCCTCGCTAAAAAAAATACTATATCAACAAAGTTCCGGAGCTAGAAGGGGGGTTACTTGGGGGGGAGCTGGAAGGGGGGTTACTTGCTGAGCTTGCTATACATGTCATCACATCAGCAGGTTTAACCTGTTACATAGCTATATAAGGCAGACGCCCACTGGGGTGGGGGTGCTTGCTTTGCGAACGATTGCCAAGCACCATTTTCTGCGCAGGAAATAAAGGTTAAGTTGGATCCTTCACCCCTGTGTGTTTATTGGCACAAGCGCACCGGGCACGAACTCTCTGTCCTTTGGGGACAACACCAGCAGTGCTGGGAGGATTCTGCATCCATCTTGAATTTCACCACCAGTTGTCCAGTGCAGCCCCGGCTCTTCCTGGCATGTGGGTGGAGGCGGGGCATTGAGCCAGGGCTATGGCTTGCAGCAGTGGTGCTGGGAGTGGAGCGGCAGTGAAATTTGGGGTGCATGCAACATCTTCCCAATGCTGCCAGTCCCTGCTCTGAGCCCAGCCCCCGCTCACAAGAACCCCATGCAGCCTCGGCTGCAGGCCTCCCTGCTCCACACAGATCCAGAGGCACACACCACTCCCCTGCTTTCCAGGGGTCAAAGTTGTGGCGGGAGCCACCCTCCCCCCAGGAGCCCTCCCCAACCTGGGCAGTG
>NW_005843115.1:28683-44794 GCF_000455745.1 Alligator sinensis | reverse complement strand
GTCAGGGGGGGGGGGGCGGGTGGGCGTTGATCTGCTCTGTCCACACCCTTTTGCTCCCCTTCCATCACATCAGACTTACCAGCCGGATGCAGCTCTCCACGCTACCAGCTGTGCTCCTCGCTGCCTGAGTGCTGTGCTGCTGCTGTGTGCAGCATGGGCATTTATTGGCCAAATCATTGGCCCCATCAGGCTGATATCTGATACGGCCAATTTTCATTATATCAATACTGATCCGATATCAGACTAATGTATCGGTGCATCTCTATCATTTACTTGGATTTCAAAAAAGCCTTTGACTTGGTCTCCTATGATGTCCTCATGGCAAAACTGGGGCACTGTGGCCTTGACAGCCTTACAGACTGATGGCTTGGGAAGTAGCTCAGTGGTCGAACCCAGGGTGTGATTGTTGATGGAACTGAGTCAGCATGGCATGTGGTGACTAGTGATGTCCCTCAGGGTTCAGTACTCAGACCGGTACTCTTTAATATATTAATTAATGATCTGGATTTGGGTGTCAGAAATGAACTGGTTAAGTTGGGGAAGCACAGTTACACTGGAGAATAGGCTGGGGATCCAAGCTAACTTGGATAAGCTCGCAAAGTGGACAGATACAAACCTGATTACTTTCAACAGAGAGTAATGCAAGATGTCACACCTCATACCTATAGAAGCGCCAGTGCTTCGCTCACTAGCACTAAGTCTGAAAGAGACTTAGGGGCCATGATTGACCATAAGATGAATATTAGCCACCAATGTGATGCCACAGCTGGCAAACAAATAAAACTCTGGCTTGCATCTAGTAATGCATCTCAAACAAGTCCCAAGATGTCATTCTTCCACTTTATTTGGCCTTGGTGAGGCCGCAGCTGGATACTGCATCCAATTCTGGGCTCCACACTTTAAAAGGACATGGAGAAGCTCAAGAGAGTCCAGAGGAGAGCCACACACATGATAAGAGGTCAAGAGAGCAGGCCTTATGAGGAGAGGCTGAGAGGCATGGGACTCTTCAGGTTGGAAAAGCGTAAGCTCAGGGGAGACTTGGTGGCAGCCTATAAGTATATTAGGGGTGTACATCAGGACCTAGAAGAACATCTGTTCCCCTAGGGAAAATAAGGTCCAACAGTCACAAACTGCTGCAGGACCATTTTAGATTGGACATAATGAAGAACTTTTTTACCATCCAAGTCTCCAGAGTCTGGAATAGACTCCCCCCAGGAGTGGTGCAAGCACTTACTCTGGGCACACTCAAGATGCGTTTAGATGATTATTTTGCTGGGGTCTTCTGACCCAAGCTGACTTCCTGCCCTTGGGCAGGGGGGCTGGACCACATGATCTTGCAAGGTCCCTTCCAGCCCTAATGTCTATGAAATCTATTAAATGAAGTCAGTGGTATCTTGTGATAAGAAATATTTCTTGTTTCCTAACAAGAGGCATTCCCTAACAAAAGGAATTTCTTTGTGTTTTAAGACACTTAGTGATACAGCAAACCGATGTGAAAAACTTTGCTTATGTATAAGAATCTCTAATAATCCTGAAGCACTATAAAAAAAAATCTTTTGTGTCCCATTAATGTGCACATAGCCTATTTTATTGTTGTTCTAGGCTGACAGGTCTAAATGAGTCTTAATATACTGTAATGTACTATGGAGGCCAAGAATACTGTGTATGTGTTGCTCTTGGCATTTAACAGTTCAAAAATAGTTACAATTACGAGGTAGAATTATTGCTAACAAATAAAAAATAGTCTTTCAAGCAGTGATATTTCAAGCACTGAACAGTCCTGGAAGATAAATTAGCAGCACTCAGGACATTAGAGAACATTTGTTGTGTCAAATAATTTGCTGAACTAAAACTAACAACATGCAGCTTGGCTTCATGCTGGATGATGACATTTTAAGATATGTTGAAGTGAATTATTGATCACCCCTTTATGATAACTGACATAAATGTGAGAGCTACAGGCCTCTGTTACTAATAATAGCTGAAGACATTAACAACTCTAAAGCTAACGTAAGTAGCGTAACCAAAGGTTTCCTTTAACTCCAGGGAATGCTTGCAATAATGGACTCAAACAGGAAAAGAAAAGGGTTCTGCTTACAAGCAGAAGTGTAAGCAAGAAAATCAGGCCCAGTGGATACCATAATGAGACAGACATGCACTATATGCCATTGTGTGTTATAAGCTTTCTTCTCAATCTTGGGGTGAACCCTCAGTCTCATTGAAATAAAGGTTTTGAAGGAGTAGCGTTAAATTTCATAACTTAATTATGGATATTGTGATACATTTTTAAAAAACACTCCACCTTTTGAAAACATAAAAAATATGTTCATCTAATTTTTTTTATACAAGTTTCCGCTTCTCACTGTTGTGGAGAAAAGTAAAAAATGTGACCCCTAAAGGCTGAACCCTAAAAATCAGGAAAAAATAAGTGCAACAAATTGTTGTTTAAAAATTTTAAAACTCCAGAAATATTAAGCTACACTTAAGTGTTTTGTTTTTTATGAGCTGACTCATCATTTTTGAATGCTTGGGGTTTGGCAGCACACGATTCATTCTGCATGTAACAAGATTGGGCCCCTCAGTCATTCAGAGTCTTCTTCATAAAGCTGGAATAGCTTTGAGAAAGTCACCATCCCTGGTACGGGAACATGTACATACAGTACCTTTTATTTTAGTGTGAATTGCACTTGCTTTCTCTTCAGAAGAGACAACTGCAAAATCCTTCAGAATTTCAAAGCCTTGAGAATGCTGCTTCATAGCAATCCCTACTCTAGGGATATAACATTAATACCACTTGGTAGCCATTTCTTGTAATCCAGCTATTAGATGCATTCAGGTACCAGATTATGATCTCTGACTCTGTCACTTTATCTCTAAATCGGGCCCTGCCAATGCTTTAATGTGCGGTGTGCAGGGAAGGATTTTTCTTGCAAGACAGGTGTAACCTCCTGTGCCTTTCTCCTGAGCGTCGCGCATTTGGGTTCTTCACAGACCTTGCCATGGCTTCTTGGGCTGCACAGCCAGGCTATTTGGAGTGGCCTCAGGTCAGATCCCCAGGGGTCTCACCTGCCACATCTTTGATAAGTAGTTTCCAATCAGGAGGACGATGTCTGGTCCTGCCCCCCTGGTATTTTCCCTTGGCCTTCCTCGCGACTGTCTCTTCTCAGGGCTCCACCTCCCCTACACCCCACCTAATACTCTCCCCAGCACTCGGTTCCTTAGGGGCTGCAGTTGTTCACCACTGGTGAAGCTAATACTGAGCGCTCTCCAAAGCCCCTTTTTGCTCTTCGGCTTACATGGAGCCGGGCTCTCCCCGGGCTCCAGCCTCCCTTGATGCATCATTGACCCCCCAAGTTCGGTACCTGCTACCTGTCATTTGGGTCAGGGTCCCATCCTCATTGTGTTCACTGCCTTAGTCCACGCCGGGCCTGTCAGCGACTCCTTCAGCCCTCGGTGGCCAAGCATTCCCTTTGTGCTCCCCTTCCGAGGGGAGCCACCAAGCCTCCTCCTCTGGATTGTCTGGATTGTCTGGCTCCTCCGGGCCAGCCAGGGACACTGTTTCCGGTCTCCCCGGCTTCCTTCCGGCTGGGTCTTTTCTGCCGGCATTGGCTGCCCGCCCAGCCAATTGCCCTCAGCATGTTTTTATAAAGCATGCCCAGGTGGACGCAGGAGCCACCGCAGGTTTTTCCTTTGATCTTCAACTGTGGCAGCTGGAGCAGGTTTCACTTTTGCCATGATCAGCTGTTGGCGTGGCATCCCACCACCTCTCCCTTGACTCTGGTAAGTTTCTCTCACAACAGGGCACAAGATGGGGAAAGATTCTGGAGAAAATTATCAAGGATTCCATCAGCAGCAGGCTAACAGAAGGCATCTTTCTGAGTGCCAGCCAACATGGCTTTGTTGCTGGAAGGTCTTGCCTGACCAATCTCATCTCCTTCGATGACCAGGTGACACATTGCCTGGACAAGGGAGACAAGATTGATGTCATATATCTGGATTTCAAGAAGGCCTTTGACTTGGTCACCCATGATGTCCTCATGGCTAAGCTGGAAAACTGTGGCCTCAACCATCTCATGGTCCAATGACTGGGGAACTGGCTCTGGGGTCGGACCTAAAGAGTACTGTTTGATGGGAGCAAATCAACATGGCACAAAGTAACTAGTGGTGTTCCTCAGGGCTCAGTACTCGGGCCAGTACTCTTGAACATTTTCATTAACAATCTGGATTCAGGCATCAGATGCAGACTGGCAAAGTTCACGGATGACACTAAATTATGGGGGAAGGCAGTCACACTACAGAACAGGAAGGGGATACCTGGACGGGCTCGCAAAGTGGGAGGACCAAAACCTGATGGCATTTAATGCAGACAAGTGCAGGGTGCTCCACCTTGGTGGGGAAAAAACAGCAACATACTTATAGGCTTGGCAGTGCTATGCTCACTAGCACCATGACTGAAAGAGACTTGGGGGTCTTGATTGACCACAGGATGAACATAAGCCACCAATGCAATGCCATGGCTGGCAAAGCAAACCAAACTGGCATGCATCTACTGATGCATCTCAAGCAAAACCAGGGATGTCATCCTCCCACTCTACTCATCCTTAGTGAGGCTGCAGCGGAGTACTGTGTCCAGTTTTGGGCCCCTCACTTCAGGAAGGATATGGATAAGCTTGAAAGAGTCCAGAAGAGAGCCACCCACATGATCAAAGGCCAAGAGAGCAAGCCTGAGGAGAAGCTGAGGGACATGGGACCCTTCAGCCTGCAGAAAAGAAGGCTCAGGGGGGGACTTAGTGGCAGCCTATAAGTACATAAGTGTGAGGGGTGCACCAGGATCTGGAAGAACAGTTGTTCACCAGGGCTTCCCAAGGAAAAACAAGGTCTAATGGCCACAAACTTCTGGAAAGCCAATTTAAACTGCACATAAAGAAAAACTTCTTTGTGGTCCGAGTGTCCAGGGTCTGGAACAGATTCCCCCCAGAGGTGGTGGAAGAACCTACTCTGGGCTCACTCAAATGGCATTTGGATGCTTATCTTATGGGAGTCATTTGACCACAGCAGACTTCCTACCTATGGCAGCAGGGCTGGACTCGATGATCTTGTGAAGTCCCTTCTAGCCCCTAATGTCTATGAATCTATAAGCAGTGTACAATGACACAAAGGCAAACAGTGATGTTTTTAAAGTGTATTCTGGCTTTGCAGAATGTGCATGCTCCTCACCTATGAGGAAAACTTATTTTTAAAACATTGGTTCTCCACTGAGAATTTAGGTGCAGGTGCTTGACTGCTGCTCTGTCTAAGAATGGTGCTGGCTTGGTGGGAGGAGGGATGTTCCTGTTACCCACAATATGGGTGCAAGAACTAGAAAGATTTGTTGCTTGGGTTCAGAGTTGTGGAGCTTGTACTTTGGAAGAGAATGAGAATATCAGAATGGTATGTATCTTGACAGTGGTGCAGAATGCAGTCATGCTGTGCTCTGCATAGTTTCTTTCCCAGGAGCAGTACTTCATTGTATGCAAGTGGTGTACCTGAGGGCATTTCAAGATCTGACAAGTGACAGGAGTGCTACAGTATGTGTTGCAGAAGCACAACCACTGCCAGAGATCAGATCCTCACTTCTCAATGGAATGAGCAGCAGTGAGGAAGGGGTGGGGGGAGGAGCGGGAAGGCAGATGCCTAGTAGAAAGGAAGGAGTTAAAAGCTTCTGAAGATATGAAGAAACAAAGGTGGAGTGAAATATAAAGAGAAGGGAGACCTAGCTCAGAGGCTCCACTATTCTAAACAGGTAAGCAAAATATTAGCAAGTGGCAGCAGTAAACTAAGGTTTATTATTGGGTGTTGAAGTAGAGGTTAAAGTCACTATCAAGCCTCATGATGGTTTCTGAAAGAACAGTATGTATGGGTCTCAGAAATGGGTGGGGAAGGGCAGTGTGCCTTCCTCAAACTTAAATAATTCTTGCACTTTTTAATGAGACAGTAACACCAGAGTTTAGAGCAGGGATGGGCAATTATTTCAGTTGACAGGCCACTTAATGAGTTTTGGTGAACTGTCGAGAGCTGCACACAAAATCTTTCAGAAGATATCATTTAACAAATTATACATAAAAAAAAAAAAATTACACTCTAAAAATCAAACATCAATTATACCATACTCTTAATTTCAAAAAATATTTTTGTGCTGATTTATGGGGGCATTTTTTAGTTGCGTATATAAAGGTGATTACATAACAGCTCAAAATAGTCTTATTCTTGCATATAGTGTGTGATGGTGGGAGGTGGGGGTTGGGTGTATGTGTGTGTGGATGGGGCTTGCATGTGCACTAGGTCCCAGGAGCTGGGGGGGGCACATGCAGAAGAGCTCACCTGGGCAGTGCAAGTGCAGGGGCAATCCAACCCCCTCCCCCATCTGGCCCACAGCTGCTAACCACTCCTACCCAGGGCCGCCTTCACCTTGCTCTTACCTGCACCCACCCCATGATTGCCGACAACCCCAGCCTTGGCCGGCACACACAGCTTCCTAGTGGGGCTGTTCTTGCAGTTGCCCAGGTACTACTTGACTCCTCCTGCCCCTGCTGCACTGCTCCAGTTGAGGGGGACGCTGCAGTGGAGCAGTTCCTACTCCAGTGGGTGGGGCTCCAGTTGAAGCTCCTGGAGACCTTCCAACCACTCAGCCATCTGCAGGTGGCTACTCATGGCATCAGGCAGGCAGAGCAGGTGGAAGGTGGCTCAGGGCTAGAGCTGCAGCCCCACACACTGGACAAGCAACCACACAAGGCTGCAGTTTGCCCCTGCCTGGAGCAGCACTGCAGGGGGAGGAGGAGGAGTAGCTGCTGGAGGCAGGTGAAGCTTTACAGCACTTGTACAGCTGCAGCAGTGGCAGGAGCAGGCATGCTGGGAAGCTGTGCGCACTGGCTAGGACTGGGGTGGACTGTTGATGGGCACTGGGCAGGAACATGGCATGAGCTCCCCCAGACAGGAGTGGGTGGGCCTTAACCCCATGTGGAGCACTGCAGGGTTAGCTGTGGCATGGATACAATCAGTTGGCTGTCTGGATCTGTTTTGCAGGCCATATTTTGCTCACCCCTGGTTTACAGGGATTCAGCCAGCTGAAAACTTAGACTTGCACTCCTAAATACAAAAAAAAAAAAAAAATCTAAATGATTTGCCTCTTCCACTCCTAGTTGCTGCAGTATTAATGAAATGTGAAGTTCAAGCTTCAGTAAACTGCAGAAAGAAACTCAGCTATTTTTGTCGCTTCAAAAGAGAGAACAAGGGAGAGCTTGAAGTAATTATAAGAAACCTTATTTGGGGACATTTGTTTTCTCCATGCTGCCCTCTTTTTGTCTCCTATTTTTGTTGCAGCTCTTCTTTATTGAGAGGATAAGCTCTTAGGGACAGGGACCATGACATTATTGCTTGTTTGTACAATGCCTAGACCAGCAGCGCCCAGATTCTCAACTGGTGTTACTGCAATACAGATAACAAAGGGGAAAATGCAGGCATTATATTTTGATCCATCTAAGCAAGGTTATGTCAATCTAAATGCCCAGCCATGTAGACAATCCAGAATTTAAATCACCCAAAAAATGGAATGCCTGATCTAAATTAATTCATCTCAGGAGGTGAATTAACTTTAGGTTGGCCTTGGTTTACCTGAACTAAGATGGGTTAACTGTGCCTAATGAATGCCTGCACATGTTCATAGCATAGGCTTGGGGCTGGGAAAGCCCCGCCACTAGCCCTACGCTGTTGTTTTAACACCCCACCACCACCATACACACACACACACACACACACTCCCAGACCAAACCCCCCTGATCCCATCAGCCCCCCTTCTCCTCCTCCCCTCCCAATTCACATCCAGCTGCCTAGGTGAACACCTGCAGACAGCAGAACCTGACACCAGACTCAGGTTTAGGCAGCTTAAAATAAGCTGCCTAGTCTGAGTCAAGTGATTTCAATGCTTGTTTGCACCCAAATAAACTTCTGAAATTCAAATAACTAAAAAGGGGGGAAGGAATTTTAATCCTCCATGTGAAAAGTTGGGTAGAGCTGGTTATAAAAGCAGGGAGATATCTTTTCCATGAAAAAAAACATAGTTTGATCAAAATTGAAATACTTTGTGAAATCATATTAATTTAGCCGTTTTGTTTTCATTTGCACGAAAAAAAGAAGAGGAAGAAAATCTGACAATGCTGAACTGTCCTGCTCCCTGGAGAGACAAAAAAAAATGTGGAAGGTTTATTCTTAAAACCTATTGACTTTATGAACCATCAATAATATTTGTGCTGTTTAGATATATTTCATTCCAGCAACTTTATAATACTTCACATGTCCCTCTGCCTACAGCATGAAGATGACCAAAGTCAGTTTAATCTGAATCAGCTGTTGGGATATCCATGTATTTGGAAACTATCCAGGTAAGACTATTAATAGATTGGAGCAGCTGCAGTTATATCTGCGTTTATTTGCAGTCAGCACCTATGTCTTCTAGAACCATAATTTCAGAGCCCAAGGGGATACATAGATGGCACCTATTGAAACAGAATTAACGCAACAGTTTTTATTTATGACCCCTTCCCTTGTGTGTCAGAAATGAATAATAATCTATATAGAAGCATAGAAAATTAGGGTTGGAAGTGGCCTCAGGAGGTCATCTAATCCAACCCCCTGCTCAGAGCAGGACCAACTGTGGCTGGAATGATCTAGTTGGGGATTTGTCGAGGCAGGACTTAAAAACCTCCAAGGATGGAAATTCCACCACCTCTCTAGGTAACCCATTCTAGTGCTTTACCACCCTGCTAGTGAGAGAGTTTTTCCTAATATCCAACCTAAACCTCCTTCGCTGCAACTTGAGACCATTGCCCCTTATCCTGTCATCTGTCACCGCTGAAAACAGTCTAGCTCCATCCTCTTTGGAACCATCGTTCAGGTACTTAAACGTGTCTATCAAATATTTCCTCTGTCTTCTCTTCTGCAGACTAAATAAGCCCAGTTTCCTCAGCCTCTCTTCACTGTGTGCCCCAACCTCCTAACCATTTTCATTGCCCTTCTCTGGACTCTCTTCAGCTTGTCTTTTCTATAGTAGGGGGGACCAAAACTGGACACAGTACTCCAGATGTGACCTCATCAGTGCAGAATGGAGCAGAATAATCACTCCCCTCAATCTGGTGGTAACACTCCTACTAATGCATCCCAGTATGCTGTTAGTCTTCACAACAAGGGCACACTGTTGACCCATATCAAGCTTATTGTCCACTATAACCCCCAGGTCCTTTTCTGCAGAGCTATTGCTTAGCCAATTGGTCCTAAGCCTGTGGCAGTGCCTGGGATTGTTCCATCCTAAGTGCAGTCCACCCTTAAAATAGAGGATTGAGCCAAAGATATCTCAAAAGGTTCAACAAGGACAAGTGCAAATGTAAAGTGTAACTTCACCCTTAGTTTCTTAGAGCTCTCCCCAAATTTGTTTTTCTCCTTGATATAATGGAGTTGCATCCTTCATGCCAACCAAAACATAAGTAAGCCTATTGGCTAGGGACAGAAATTACACATATATTGGTATAAGTGATCAGAAACCAGTTCAAATCTGTAACACAACAGAAGGTCAATGAACATAAACTGCTTTCAAAATGGCTGAAACCAGTTTAAGATCAACCTGTGTGGATGTAGTATCAGACTTGAACTAATTAAGGTTAAATTGGTTTATTGAACTTCTGCCCCAGATCATTTTCCTTATTTATCCAATTATTTGTTTCTTGTCGTATAAAGTTTCTGGCCTTTTTCATTGTCAAAGAATTTTTGCATTAGAACATATGGTGAAAGGTGCTTCCTATGCATCTCAATATTTGTGTTACCCATATAATCAATTGATTATTTCTTCCTTCTGCCACATTTGTAAAAAACAAGGTCTCTTGCTAAATGTCAAAAACACTCGAGATATGAACTCTATTTACCCACCCCTTCTCCCTCATCCTGTGGGATGCTGACTGCAGTGCTATTTAGAACAACCCAACTCCCGGCATTAGAAAAGAATAATGAAACAGAAGAACAAGCAACTGTCTCATTGCATCCTTGTGCTCCACCATCTGTCGTCTCTTGTTTTATTCTTAGATTATAAGTGTCTAGAGACAGGGACAGTATTTTCACCCCCCCCCCCCCAATGTATGTTTACCAACTAACACAATGGATTTCTGAGTAGAATCCCTTAAGCACTATAGAAATAAAAAATAATAAACATCAGCAGCCCTTTTTAAAATAATACTGCAATTCCCCTCCCTCTTTGTATTTTCCCTGAACTTGCTCTTTAGCCACTCATCAGTAAATGGATTTTCACACTCTCTGTACTAAAAGGAGATTTAGCAGAGACCTTTCAGGCTATAGCTCTACTACATAGTTATCTCAAAGATAAATAACTCATGTTAGTGGCTCTTGAGTTAACCTAGCTCATTTGAGAGTGCCTACATGAAAAACCATAGGTGATATAACCATGATTATGTTAGCAGCACTGTATAATATGCTAATTTAGCGTGTAATTTATACCTCTCCTAAACCAGCCCAAGTTAAGTGTCTAGACTGAGAGAAAGATGTATAGTCACCAGGTGGGTTGTAACCTGGTTTACCACAGAACTGTCTAATCTTTATTGTTGCCCCACTAGTACAGCCCTCCAATCTTCTCTAATGTGTGTGAAGGATGAGGGCTCTATAATCACAGTGTTGTGGTAAGTGGATGGGATTTGAATTACCAACTGCCCTTGTGTCATAAATCCTGTTATTCTGTAGTTAAGGCGAGCCCTTAGTCTTACAATTTAATGTTGATTATTTCTCAATTTCCATTCTTGCCCATTTGTAGCAATTTCTGTTCAGCTGGCCCTGTCACAATGGCCCTGTCACAATGATCAGGGAGCAAGATCATGAAAGCAATATCTTTGGCTGACTGCCCTGCAATTGGAGGTATTATTGCAGCATGATGCAGCTGTATCTAAGCTCAGCTAGTAGCAAAGATGCAGTGAAAAGGGCTTCAGCATGGTCCGTATAAGCCTTGCTGGAACCATGAGTGTACTTGAGCAGTCAGCCTATGATGAAGTTCAAGTCACTTGAGCACGTCTACATGAGATACCACGTCGCCATACCAATGAGCAATAGCAGCTAAAAATAACTATACAGCGACGGGACTGCGCAGTAACACCACTTACCACACCATCATTTAGTACTAGCTTAAACAAGTACTGAATGACTGCACAGTAACAACTGTACAGTCTGTCGCACATGTAGACACACGCACTGTGTCTTAACTTCTATTAGTAACTGAGATAGTTTGATCAAAGCTATCTTGAGTATGCCTAACCCTTCTACAAGCAGAAGTATAATAATTAGAGGTATTGCTTTTGTCCCAGAGAATGTGTAGGTCAAGAAAGAAAAGGCTCATAACCTTTTAAGATGGCATGAGCTTGCACAGGGTGAAGTAACAAAAACAAGCTAGGATCTTAGCCCCATAAATCAACAGATAGCTCTCACAAGCAACCATGTAACTAATAAAGCAAATCCATACATCCACTGGAAGAACCTACATTTATACCCCTCACTGTAAGACCTGCATACAGTAAAAAAAAAAAAAAAAAATGCAACCCTGAATGTCAGTAGAATTGAAACCTGTTACACCAGGGCTGAACTTGGCCCATAACCTTCAACATCAAGTTGTCCTTAAATGTGACATAATGACAGACTTGATGCATGCAGTTAGATAAGATTTTTTTTAAGAACCATACGTAGCATATTGAAAAATGGTCTTTTGAAGAGGAAACCTGGAATTACTCCAGAAAAAATGCTGCGTCTAGGAAATTAAAAATTGAATGCTGTAATGTGTATAGCATGCAACTACCTACATTCTCGCAGAAAGGCAAACCAACATCTAAGAGTGGTTCTCCCACATTTTTACCTCACGTTATAAAAACTCTAGCAATAAATGTAACTGAACTAATAGGTATTCTTGCCAGAATAAGATGGTCTAGGTTTCTAATGATCTCATATATAGTAATTATAATAATGCATACATTTTATTATGGCAACTTCCATTTTATTCCCTTTAAAAACACAACTGGGTATAAAATAGCTGTACTTTTAAAGAACTAAACAAAAAACCAAACCCTGCATCAATTATTGAAAACTCTATGTTAATACCCTGATTAATAAGACTGAGAGGGGACTTGGAGGCTGTCTATAAGTATGTAAGGGGTGAAAATTGGGAGCTGGGAGAAAAACTGGTCATTAGGCTGCTCCAGGGGAGGATAAGGAGCAATGGCCATAAACTGTCAGAGGATGGTTTCAGGTTGGATGTAAGGAAGAACTTCTTTATGGAAAGGGTGACCAGAATCTGGAATAGGCTTCCCAAGGAGGTGGTGCAGCCCCCAACCTTGGGGGGTTTCAAGAGGAGATTGGGTAGACACCTTGCTGGGATCATTTGATCTCAGCAGTATTCCTGCCCAGAGCAGGGGGGTTGGACTCAATAATCTTTTGAGTCCCTTCTGGCCCTTAATTTCTATGATTTTATGATTCTGTGTGTATACACAAGATGATATTAACAGATCCATGGATATTCACTATACAGTATACAATGTACACGATGAAGGAACAGTGCATATTCCTGGTTCTGCAGACGTGGTCAGATAATCTTTGTAAATTAGAGATGGGAGAGAAAGGCGTTCCCATCCCATTAAAAGGACATTAGTCATTAACACAGAGCATGATGGGAAATTTAACTGTAAGAAAGAGGAAAACTGGCATCAGTCTTAACCAGACACATGCACTGCATTCCTACTTAGCATGAGTTACCGATCTGGCTCTTGAAAAGGCTATGCAAAAATAGGAGAGGGAACTAAATGCTCCCTACACTTTGCTTATGATTTGCGAATGTAGAAAGCTATTTTAAAAAAATAGGGCATGCTGCTGCATCTGTTTCCACAGCTAGGACCATGCCAGCTTTTTTCTTCCAGTTCATTGTTTTAGGAGAGGATTTGCAAGTTCTGCTGAGTGGTGTGTCTGCCTGGTTTGAGCTTGGTGGTCTAGTTTGGTTGACAGTTTACAGAGCTTTACCTCACTGTTCAGTCCTGGTCAGTCCATTTCCAATATATCAAGTGTAAGATAAGAGAGTGAACTCCTTTCTGTTTTCATATGGTGGTAAATAGATGGTGATTCTTTTTTCTTTCTACCCTCTTTCCCCCTTCCCCCCTCCCAATATCCAGGCAGAACCTTGTTGCAATAATGATGAAATATAAGCATCAACTGGAAAAGCTATTACAAAATGAGGTATTTCCTTTTCAGCCTGTTTAACCAGAAAAGCATTTGCTTACCTGTGAAAAGTATGTAATTGTTAATCTGCCTCAAAATGAATTAATGGGGATTCTCTAATCAAAGCTGTTTAATCTGATTTGAGAAGGGTATAGATTCAGTTAATAAAAATGAACTTCTAAATTAGGAAAAAATGCTACAAGTTTAAAACATCCAAGGTAAATATTTCCTATGCTTGGGGAAACTAAAAAGGAAGAAAGGTTTTGGGGGTTTTTTTGGTCAACAGTAATAGGGTTACATCTTGTTTCTGTGAAGGATACAACTGTTTAAGTCTGCAGAATTAGGCTCCCATCCTGCAAACTCTTAAGCATGTGCTTTAATGTAAGCATTTGTTAATGGGGCTGCCCACATGAATCAATTTTGGCATAACCTTGAGTGTTTGAAGGCTCAGGTTTAGATGGAAAGACTCATGGGGTTGCTCTTGACAATTTCAGGACTTCTCTGAAAGTGTTGCAAATAAATCTTCATTTTAGTCCATCCATTCCTAAACTCTGCCCTACCTAAACCCAAATGCAGGTGTGTGTTTATTTGAAAGATAATTTGGATGGGAATGAGGATGGCAAAGGACGATTTGAGCTGAGTTGGGAATAATGACACACACTCATTTCTATTTTTGTTTAAACTGGTTCATTCATCATTTTGATGTATGATTGGGGAATAGAAAGGAAATGCAACACCTTGGTGAATCACAAAATGTCTTATGCAGCAGCTTTGAGCCTGTTCAGTTTTATGCTGTAGAATTTTAGCTAAATATGCTAAAATAAGGAACTAATTTTCAGTGAATTAGTAATATTCCACTGTGTTTTAGGAGACTTCTCTCCACCTGCTTCCCTCTCCCCTAGTTTTACTGTTTCAGGATATTTTTGAGCAGTGGATATTTCTATTTTGCATTCCAAGAAAACAGCTAAAACGTTCTACAAAAAAGTCTACATTTATGTGAAAATTATTAATACATTTCTGGTGTAGAACCTATAAAAATATGCCAGGTATGCCATTGCAGCATAGAACACATTTTAACACAGATAGATATGTTTAATGTACATCCAAAAATGGAATTCTCAGCTTTGATGATCATGGGACATAGATCAGCCACGCAGCACCTAACGTGATGTCAGTATCAAGCTAAGACCCTGAATTTGAAATCACAGAGGCATTTGCTTAACCATGAGCAGTCCCTTTTAAATGTAGGAGAACTACTTATTTTAAAAAGCTGGGCACATGCCTATGCATGTCAAGATTCAGGGATCCCAAATCAGGTCCTCTGGATACTTCATCAGTAAAATGCCTTGGGGAGTAACCCCAAGTAACCCGAGTATACTCTACCTACCTGGGTTTCCTGACATGCTCCAGAGCAGCAAGTTACTGCATAAGTCTGTTAAAAACTGAAGAGTCAAGCATGGGTGTTGAGAATGTGTTCAGAGCAGCCTTATGAGTAAACTTCTGGCTCTGGAATATGTCAACAGACTCAGCTATACAGATCAAGTTCATTCCCATTTTTGCCAAAACCCAATGCTGAAACTGCATAGGAAAGTACATTTCTTTATGAAGTGTACTTCCATGAAATACAGTTAATCATCTACATTTAAAGCACTGGGACCTAAAGCATAACAGCTTAGAATTGAAAGAGCCATACCAGGAGTCCTGCTTGGAGCAGGGGGTTGGGCTAGATGACCTCCTGAGGTCCCTTCCAACCCTAATTTTCTATGATTCTATGCAGAACTTTGGTTTTAAAAAGAAGAAAAAAACCCCCAGCTATACCTCACAGTCTATGTCTTTCAATTAGCACTGCACAGTGTTGCAGATGTACAGAGCTCCCTCCAATTTGCCTTTACTAAAGATATTTTTACCTTGAGTTGACTAGCAATCAGTAAACTTAAATAGTTATCATTGCAAAGTCTAGTCTGGCCATTCCCTAGTCATTTATCTAAATGGTATTTAACCTGGAATAGTCGCACCCCGTGTCAGTATGTGACAGAGATCTGGGACAGGGGTTGGCAACCTACAACCCATGGGCCACTTGTAGTGTTTGAAGAGATTGCATATGGCCTGAGCGACACAGGGCAGCACTGGGGATGGGAAGCGCGTAGCCCTGCAGAGCTGCCAATCCCTTTTGGAGCCTACCAGTTACTTTCATAGCTACACTTACCCTCGCTGCAAAGGATCCACATATCTCTACCGGACTCAAGAAGCCTATGGGCCAACGAGAGGCAAAGCGCTGCTCGACCTGGTACTGGCTACTGGGGATGATCTAGTTGGCAACCTAGTGATCGATGGGAAGCTGGGTGACAGCGACCACGAGCTGATCACCTTCACCATCCGCCGAAAAGCTGGCAAGTCAGTCAGCAACACGGAAGTCCTTGACTTCAGGAAAGCCGACTTTGACAAGCTCAGGAGGCTTGTCAGTGAGGCCCTAAGGGACCATGACCATGGAGAGAGGGGAGTTCAAGAAGAGTGGTTGCTCCTCAAGGGAGCGATCCTCAAAGCACAAACTAAGTCTATTCCATCTCAGAGGAAAGGCAGCAAGAGGGCACAGCAGCCCCCCTGGCTCTCCAGGGACCTAGCAGACCTCCTGAGGCTAAAAAGAAAGGCCTACAAAGGATGGAGGATGGGAGTCACCTCCAAGGAGGATTATTCTGCACTGGTCCGGTCCTGTAGGGAGCACACCAGGAAAACCAAGGCTGCAACTGAACTCCAACTAGCTTTGAGCATCAAGGACAATAAAAAGTCCTTTTTCAGATATGTGGGGAGCCGGAGGAAAAGCAGGGGCAAC
>NW_005843115.1:20524-27793 GCF_000455745.1 Alligator sinensis | reverse complement strand
GCAGTGCTATGTTGGCTAGCACTATGCAAGAAAGAGACTTGGGGGTCATCATTGACCACAAGATGAACATGATCCTGCAATGCGATGCTGCGGCTAGTAAAGCAACCAAAATGCTGGCTTGCATCCATAGATGCTTCTCAAGCAAATCCCGGGACGTCATTCTCCCCTTGTACTCGGCCTTAGTGAGGCTGCAGCTGGAGTTCTGCGTCCAGTTTTGGGCTCCAAAATTCCAAAAGGATGTGGAGAAGCTTGAGAGAGTCCAGAGAAGAGCCACGCGCATGATCAGAGGTCAGGGAAGCAGACCCTATGATGACAGGCTGAGAGCCCTGGGGCTCTTTAGCCTGGAAAAGTGCAGGCTCAGGGGTGATCTGATGGCCACCTATAAGTTTATCAGGGGTGACCACCAGTATCTGGGGGAACATTTGTTCACCAGAGCGCCCCAAGGGATGACGACTAGGTCGAATGGTCATAAACTACTACAAGACCGTTTCAGGCTGGACATAAGGAAGAATTTCTTTACTGTCTGAGCCCCCAAGGTCTGGAACAGCCTGCCACCAGAGGTGGTTCAAGCGCCTACATTGAACACCTTCAAGAGCAAACTGGATGCTTATCTTGCTGGGATCCTATGACCCCAGCTGACTTCCTGCCCTTTGGGCTGGACTCGATGATCTTCCGAGGTCCCTTCCAGCCCTAATGTCTATGAAATCTATGAAAATCTGCAGTGAGGGTAAACAGGCAGCTTGAGCTCTTTGAGGGAATTGCTGGGGAGAGGAAGAGTGGAGATTTACAGCCTATTGCAAAGGACCAGGTTGCAAACTCTGGCCAGTGGGATCTAGATCAGAGGTTGGCAATAAAGATTGCCAACCTCTGATCTAGTGGGTATGCAAGAGAAAGGTATGGAAAAAGGGAAATTTAAAGGAGGAAAAGGCAGAAAAAGGAAAAACATGAGCAATATTTTTAGGCTGTTATAGTGATTGCAGAGTAGTTGTAGTGACATTTAAGTGTTACACAGAGTATATCAAACTTAAAAAAGGAGGTATGACCTCAAAACATGGGGAGAAAAAACAAACCCCTGTTTAAGTCTGCAGTTAGAAGTCTTTACCCTACATGCCTGTTGTTTAAATTTTAATGTGTGTGTTAGCAGATAATAAATTATCACCTTTTTCCCCAGAACCATGACTATTAGAGAATACTGGGCATGTCTACATGTGCCCCTTTTAAATTGGCTTAGCCTAAAATCTCCATTTTAAATCATATTAAGCACATGTGTCTACACGTGCGTGCCCTTAATGTGCCTTAAAAATGCTGATTTATGGCTATGTGAGCCTAAATTTGATACCTGCATAAAGCAAGTATCAAAGTAAAGCGCGAATAGCTATGTTGCATTAGCACATGTGTAGATGCACTAATGCACATTAATGCAGTGTGCATCAGTGGACACACTGCATTAATATGCATTCGCACATCTGCATGTGCGCTAATACAGCTTAGCTATTCACACCTAAAATCAACGTGCTTTAATGCACGTTAGTGCATCCCTGTGTGGATGCATGCCTGAATCGCCTTAATGAGCCGTAAGGAAAGGCACATTAAGTTTAGGCGTACATAAATACACATGTAGGCACTCCAATCAAGATGTATCCCTAGAAGTTAAAGTGACCCCATTAAAGGGATTACACCAATGCAAATAAATTAATGAATGTATGAGAGAGAAAGCAAAAAAATAAATATAAGGAATTGTGAGTTATCTGAATTCAATTTTTTCCCAAATAAATCTGATTGAATCAGTTTAAAAACACTTAAAAGTCCTATGCACAGTCCCCACACTCCATGAAAAAGATATGAATCATTCATTTCAATAACAGGTACTCATATCTTGTAGTGGGAAAATAGGAAAATCCCAGGGCCTGCCAAAAGTGTGGGAAGTGGCAGGGGAAAGAGAGCTGCTACTGTGATTTGATTTTCATCTGTGGATTCCTGCCTTGGATCTATGAAGTGGAATTCCCACCTTGCACTTAGACCCCAATTCATTGCATAACATGCTTAACATTCAGTCACAAGCCAAATCCATGTAAAAATTCTGGTTATCTGAGAGTATACCTAGCAAGGAAGACCGTGCCATACTTGTAGTGCAAATTCTCAAAGAATTAGTGTACAATACATTACAGTATAACATACTGTATACAGAATAAAATAGTGTACAGGTACTTTCACCAATCAAGTAGTAGTAAAGCAGCACTGGAGTGAAGAGAAATCCTGAGGCAGTGATGTACAGTACAGTACACTAAAGTTACACCCAATAGTGGCACCTAGATCACTTAAAAGTACAGTACACTTAACACTACAGCATGCGTCCTGCCACTGAAATTCTGGTTAATAGAGTATCTGGGTTAGTTAAATGCTGGATAACAAAGATTTTACTGTATATACAGAAAAAAATATTTAAGTATATGCTTGAGTTTATGCCAGTGGGATTTAACTGCATGTTTTAAGTGCTTTTAAGTGCTGAATTCGGGCCTTTTTGTCTCCTCTAGCTTTGGTTTAACCAGGCCATGGTCTGGATCTTCAATAAATTGAAGCCATTTGTGGACCTGTTCACCTACCCATACCTCCCAATCCCCAAATAATAGTCATCCATTGAAAAACTTTGAGATTTATAAATCCATGACTGCTTATGACATCTGTGATCAAATTTCATTCCTTGCTACTCTATATGCCTTACAGGCTAGGCAGCAGTTACTGCTATTACAAAATGAAAAATAGTTGGTGCAGGAAAAATGAGTTGAAATCTATGGAACCATCCTAGACAGTTAAATAATTGAATATTATCTGTTCCAGTTACTCAAATTAGCTTATGGCATTCATTTAATCTTTAAATGTGTCATAAACTTACCATTTACATGTAAAGAAGCTTTAAATGTTTAATAAAGGAGTCAGAGTCCACACAGGAGAAATATTCTTAATTATATAAATAATTTAAACACCAAAACATCCTCCAAAAGTTTCATTAGCTTTTAAATATTTACCATAAATAAACATGCATACTATGTTGATATGAATTCCTCCAGATTTTTTGGAATTTTAGAGGAAAAACTTAACATAGCTATAGAAAAATGAGTCTCTTCAGGTACATGCATGTATTTGATCCATGATCGCATAAATTACTTCAAGCCATGTGATTATAGATTGGGTTTGGCTTGTGTATATGTTTGCTGGTGCTGGGACCCTCACCAGGAACCTGTTTTAAGTAAGTCTGGGTTGGGGGAGGAGTCTAGCAAGTCTGCGAGGAGGGAGCTGTGGGGGGGGGGGAGAGATGGGAGGTCATCTGTCCAGGGCAGGAGGTCTGAGGGCCAAAAATAGCTGGGTCAGGGTGGTGGGGATTAGGAAAAGCACATAGGTCATGGGGAACCTAAATTACCCAGATATCAGCTGGGAGGAACAGGCGGCCAAAACAAGCCGCTCAAGGAGGTTCTTGCACTGTGTGCAGGACCTCCACCTAACCCAGACGGTGTCCAGTCCCACTGGCGGTAGCACCCTGCTAGACCTGGCCCTAGCAATAGGGGATGATTTCATGGGGGACCTGTGGGTACACAGTAACCTGGGTTATAGTGATCACCACTTGGTAGAGTTCACTATCCAGCGAAGGGTGACAAAAATATCCAGTGATGCTAGAGTTTTAGACTTCAGAAGGGCCAACTTTACTACACTTAGGAACCTAGTTAGTGAGGTGGCCGAACTCAAGAGCATTGGGCTAATGGGGGTCCAAGAGGGTTGGAAGTTTCTCAAGGGAGTGATCCTTGATCGTTGAAGAACAAAAGAAGTCTATCCCCTGACGCAGGAAAGGGGCTAAGGGGATTAAAAAGCCCCCTTGGCTGAACAGGGAGCTTCAGAAAAGACTGGGGGCAATGTAAGAGATATATAGGCAGTGGAAGCAGGGGGCAGCCACCAAGGAGGTATACATCACCCTGGCACGCTATTGCAGGGATTCAGTTAGGGAAGCCAAGGCAGGACTGGAGCTTAGGCTGGCTACAACAATCAAGGACAATAAAAAGTCCTTCTACAGATATGTAGTGAGCAAAAAGAAGGCACAGAGTAGCATAGGGCCCCTGCAGAACAAATCAGGTCAGTTGGTGGTTGATGCAGACAAAAAGGCAGAGCTCTTCAATGAGATCTTCACTTCAGTATTCCTTAATACTGACCAAGACGATCCTATCTTGGACATAGACAGATGTCCAAAAGGCACCAGACCACCAAAGGTTAGTACTGACTTAGTTAAAGAGCACTTGGAAGGGCTGGATGGGTACAAGTCAGCCGGCCCAGATGACCTCCATTCACGGGTGCTGAAGGAATTGGCCAGTGTCATTGCTGAGCCACTGGCACAGCTGTTTGAGCTCTCATGGTGCTCTGGACTGGTCCCCGATGACTGGATAAAGGCCAACATGGTGCCCATTTTTAAGAAAGGGAGAAGGGAGGAGCCAGGTAACTTTAGGCCAGTCAGTCTT
The DNA here is from genome assembly GCF_000455745.1 of Alligator sinensis. Lineage (NCBI taxonomy): Eukaryota > Metazoa > Chordata > Crocodylia > Alligatoridae > Alligator > Alligator sinensis. The sequence goes on along the minus strand of NW_005843115.1, from coordinate 23,291 downwards.
ACCTCTATCCCATGAAAAATACTAGAAAAAATCATCAAAGAGCATATTTGTGAAAGCCCAGCAGAGGAAATGATGCTGAATGGAAACCAGCACGGGTTCATCACAGGTAAATCCTGCCTGACAAACCTTATAGCCCTTTATGACCAAGTCACACACTGCCTTGACATAGGAGCGGAGGCCAATGTCATCTCCCTGGATTTTAGGAAGGCCTTTGACACAGTTTCACATCCTATTTACATACGGAAGCTAACAGCCTGTGGAGTGGATGCCTACTGAGCAAAGTGGATCACACCTTCTGCTCACTCCAGATGAGATGCTGCCTGCTCCTGTGTTTCCCTGCTCGTTGTGTCTGCCACATCTTATTCTTATTCAGTGTTCAGGTCTCTGGAGAGGAGGAGAGTCATCAGCAATTTGGATGAGGGTGTGGAGAGCACCCTCTCCAAGTTCACAGATGATACCAAGTTATGGGGCAAAGTTAACACAACGGAGGGCAGGGAGCAGATACAGGCCGACCTAGACAGGTTGTATCAATGGGGGGAGTGAAATAGGATGCAATTCAACAAAGATAAATGTAAGGTACTCCACCTAGGAAGGAGGAATCCACAGCACACCTACAGGTTGGGGGATGACCTCCTCAGCATCTCAGAAGCTGAGAGAGATCTTGGAGTCATAGTTGACTCCAAAATGAATATGAGCCAGCAGTGCAACGAGGCCATCAACAAACCCAATCGCACCTTGTTGTGTATTAGCAGATGCATGACCAACAGATCAAGGGACGTGATGCTCCGCGTCTATGCAGCACTAGTCAGGCCACAGTTGGAGTACTGTGTCCAGTTTTGGGCGCCGCACTTCAAGAGGGATACGGAGGATCTGAAAAAGGTTCAGAGGAGGACCACCCGCATGATTAGTGGTCTCCGTGAAAGACCCTACGAGGAGAGGTTGAGAGATCTGGATCTCTTCAGCCTATGCAAAAGATGGCTGAGGGGTGACCTTGTGGCTGCCTACAAATTTATCAGGGGAGGACAGCAGGGAATTGGGGATGCACTGTTTTCCAGAGCAGCCCAGGGAGTAACTAGGAATAATGGGTGCAAACTAGTGGAGAGTAGATTTAGGTTAGACATTAGGAAGAAATTTTTTACAGTAAGGGTGGCCAGGATCTGGAATGGGCTTCCAAGAGAGGTGGTACTATCAGCTAACTTGGTGGCCTTCAAGAAGAGGCTTGAGAGACACCCGGCTGGGGTCATCTGACCTCAGTCCCCTCTTCCCTGCCTGGGGCAGGGGGTCGGACACGATGATCCTTTGTGGTCCCTTCTGACTCTACAATCTATGAATCTATGCCTGCAGGGAAAACACTGCTTAACATATACTGATAAAGACTGCCATTGGCTTCTATTCCATCCAGGAGAATAAAAACAGCAGCAGACTCTCCCTATGCCTGAAGAATGGTATTTGTGCCCAAAAACTTGCAAAGAACAATTTTTTCAACTATTTAGTTGATCTAATAAAATATATGGGCGGCTAGCTATTGGCTTGCTAGCCGTACAAAAGGCTTGGGTGGTTTCTGCCCAAGTTGGAGAGAAAGACGGAAAGAGAGACATAGAGAGGGATGGAGAGACGGATGTCTAAGCGCTGTGGGTCCTTTCAAACCCAGCGCGTCTTTCTTAAGAAGGCGATAGAGGCTCCAATTGCCGAACCCCCAGAGCCTAGCAAACTCCGGGGCACCACTTACCAACGGCCTCTAGCCTCTCCCCGTCACCGATCACAGCCCAGACGAATCCCTACCCTAGAACCATTATCGAAACCACGGAGTCTGAACCACTCCGAGGATCCTGGGAACCGAGTTTTAGAGTCCTCCAACGAGGATTGAAGCGGAGTTGTACCTGGAAACTGTCCAGCCTGCACTGCGACCATCTCCGGTGTAAGTAAATAATCTTTTCAATCAACCATTACGCCTCCGTGACTGATTCTAGCTCGAGCATACTACTCCACCCCACGACTTTTCTCCGGCCCCGCGTGCCCGGGCTGCCAGCCACAGCCCGTGTGCACACAGACGGGCCCGGCTCGCGCCCGGCGAGGGCGGGACTGGGAGCCGGCCCACACACCCTGGAGCTGTGGCATGTGGCTGGGCTTTCTGAGCCCTGGGGTTACATTCCAAATGTGTACAGATGATATTCATTAGATCACGCTAACCCATTTCAAATGTAACTTGATTCACGTCCTCAGGTAAATGGGGGCTAGATACATACATTTTGGGCGGTTAGGTCATGTTAAAAATGGCCACCTGATCTAACTTGGTACTCCCAAGTGCAAACCTTGCTGCATGGAGGATCTAGATGGATCTAAATGTGAACTGTACAAAAGTTCATGACAGTTAGATTGGGCTGGCCATTTTTAGACAGATCTAAGTTAACCTTATCTGCAAAGTACACTCAATTTAGATTGGGTTAGATAGGTCTAAAAATGACTAATTTCCATACAGTTCCCAGCGCAGCCCCACAGCTGGAAAGGCCCAGCTGCTATCCGATCCCCAGAATTGTGCTTTTCCTCCACGCCCCGGCACCAAGCTATTTTTAGCAACCCTCCCCCCCGAAAGCTGCTCCCTGTGCTGCTTTTACTGGGGTTTGCCAGTACCAGGAGTTGCACAAGTAAGTCAGGGTGGGGGAAAGGGCAGGTGGGATGAGGGATTTGTTTGCTGGGCAGGGTTGTTGTGTCTGGAGGTCAAGGGCCTAAAAATTTTCCCTTGGGCCCAGGGATGGAGAAGAGAGCC
>NW_005843115.1:8244-20493 GCF_000455745.1 Alligator sinensis | reverse complement strand
CCCGCCCCCTATTCCTCTCAAACCCTCCTGTGGACACTGTTAGCCCCCCAGTCCCTCCCACAGACCTTGCCTGTCCCCCATGGACCCCATCTTCCCTCCTGATCACCATGCAGATGCCCCATTCCCCTGAGCCTGTCCCCCAACCCCACTACTAACTCCCCCATTCCAACTTACCTTAAATCAGCTGGCCATTTTTAACTCAATCTGACCTCTCCCTAACATTCCCAAATGTCTCTATGTAGCCTAAATTAGATCAGACCAGCTATTTTTCACCTGATCTAACCTCCCCAAACATCTGTACAGATTGGTATTCAGATTGGCCTAACCCTAGGTAGGTCAATTTAAATGTAACATCTGCATGTACCCTTTTTTCTCTGTCCAGTGAGACAAAAATCAATGTGATTTTGGTTGTGGAATGGGAAACCTATATTCATCAAATACCTGTCTGAAAAGTGAAAAGGGGAGAATGAATTATTGTCAGTCATATCTTATTTTCACATATGCTTAGTCTCTAAGGTGGTCTGAGCTATTCCTTGTTAGTAGCTACTCTGCACACCCCATATCTAATATGTTGTTGTTGTTTTAAGCTGTAAAATAATTTGTCAGTGTTATTCTAAAATATGCAGCATATCATGCAGAAATGCAAACACTCCTCAAAAATATCCATCATAATTTACAGAACTTCACAGGGTACTCTGAAAATATAAACAAGATTTTTTTTCCCATCCAGGGGTGACACAGCCATTGGCTTAGTCACAATTTATGTATCTATAATGATAACACACTGCTCTAAAGGAGTGAGTGAGTGAGTGAGTGAGTGATCTGTATACTCCCGAAAGAGAGAAAAAACCTCTCTTGTTTTCAAGGTCTGCTTGATAAATAAACCCATATAATCTTCAAACTGTCCCAATTAAGGTTGTGACAGAGCACTTCCATTTTAGCAGCTCCTGAGCATGCAGTTGTGTCCAAACTGTACATGCAAAGAAGAAAACCTGCAAGCATTTAATTCTAAAAGTCAGAGTGGGCAGAAACAAATAAGAAGGATGGGAGATGCATTCATTTTAAAAGAACAGGATGGAAAGTGATGAGTCAGTTTAAGACTTGAGAAAGCTCTAAAATTTACTAAGCCACACAAGTAAACACATCCAATATCCTTCCCCCTTCAGTACCTATGGCAATTATTTAAAAAGTTCCATTTTTATTTTTCAAAATCCTTATGCTACAAATAGCAAGATACTGCGCTTAATGCATTCCTACTCATAACTCCATTCAGGGAAGTTAGAACAAGGAAGCAATGTTATTCAAAGATATCCACTTATTATATTAATTACAGGTACTAACCTTCTCACTGCAGTTCAGCTATAGACCTTGAGTTTGAAAATAGTATAGCTCATCTTGGGGCAGTGTTTCTCTTTCAGATGTGGAAATGGATGAGTTTCAGAAATGGCTTTATCAGCATGTAGACACACTGTAGCTTAATAAAAGGAATGTTATCTGTACAGAGACACAGAGAATATTTAATAGGAGAGCTTATATTTGCTCAAGGAATATATTTCACACTTTTAGGGAGCAAGTATGTAAGCAAAAGCAAGGAATATGTGAAAAAAATTAAATTAATTTTCCCTGAGCTTGGGTCCATGACATTTATGCAGATTTCTGCTTTCACCTTTGGGACCCAAATTCTGCACCTCAGTTCATCAGTATGTATATCTGGAACACCTTGAAGGCAATGGAAGGCAGTGTAATCTGACGCATGAAGATTTAAAATGCAATATTTTTTAAATCTATGCTTTTTTCACAAACATTTAATACCTTTGAGCTATATGTTTGTGCAGAAATGCAGTTCATGAAATATCCACTCAGTTTCCTACCTATATGCCAGAAGCAGTGCAGTTTTTTCACACACACCTTAGTATAAGAAGTCACTATTTCTAGAAAGGAAGAACATGTCTTTTATAGCATCTCCTATTAAAATGAACAGAAGACAAAAGCAGTAATAAAACAGCAGCTTAAATTAACACATAATTCATGGAAACTTTTTAAAATTTCCAGTTAATCTGGATTCAGTTGCCTTCAGAAGCTTTCTTGTCCACATTTGTTGGTTTTTTTTTTTAATGAAACTCAGTTAAGCCACTATGATCATCATCACTGGCAATCCCTTGTAGTCAAGAATGATTGTCTTCCATGATTCTTACCTATGGATCCAAAGAGGAGTGACAAGGCCAATCCAGGATTGACAGACTCTGCTGCAGCTTGGGCACATGTTTCTGTATGGGGTGGATGGTTCTGGATTCTTTCGTTGGTCTGCAACACACTGTTTATGCCACTTCCATTTTTCCATCTCCTGCTGTCATAGTTAAGGTTTCAAAGAACTGAGATCCTTGAAGCAGACTCTTCCTCCATTTGAGGTGGTCCTGGGCAATAGTCTCCCACAAGTTGATATTGATGTTGCATGTTTTCAACTTGGCCTTGAGGACATCCTTAAAGTGCTTTTTCTGCCCTCCTCTTGAGTGTATGGATTGAATGAGCTGGGAGAATAAAACTTGATTTGGGAGCTTGGAGTCAGACATCCAGATGATGTGGCCAGACCAGTGAAGTTGATGTTAGATGATTGTCGCTTCGCTGCTTGTGATGTTTGCTTCTGAGAGGATATTGGTATTAGCGTGTCTGTCTACTCACTGGATTCAAAGCATCTTCTGCAGGCATCACTGATGTTACTTTTCCAATGACTTTAGGTGTCTTTTGTGCATTGTCCACATCTCAGCTCCATACAGTAAGGTGGGGATCATGACTGCTTAATAAACCATGAGCTTGGTTTTGGATCTGATGTCACAATCTTCAAACACCCATTTCCTCAGGTGTCCAAAGGCTGCACTTGTACATTTGAGGCAGGGTTGGATTTTTTCATAAATGTCAGCCTTCTGAAAGAAATGGCTTCCAAGGTACAAGAAATACTCAGTGTTCTCCAGAGTCTCACCATGAATCTGAATGAGCAGGCCCCAGTTCCAGTAACTGAGAGCTTGTTGATGAAGGACCTTAGTCTTCTGAATGTTAAGAAACAATTACATTTTCTTGTAAGCCTCAGTAACAACACTGATGATTGCCTGAAGGTCTGCCTCCAAGTAAGCAGACAGTACAGCATCATTATTGTACTGAAGCTTTATGACTGAAGTCAGGGTGTTCTTAATTTTGGCACAGAGTCAGCTCAGGTTAAACAGCGTACTATCCATTCAGTAGTTTAGTTCCACACTGACAGGAAGCTTCTTGGTGGTCAGATTGCAGTAAGGAATATCAAGAAGAGTGTTGGAGTAATGATGCAGCCTTACTTAACTCCCATCTTAACCTCAAACAGATTTGTGAGAGATCCATTACTGAGAACTGCTGCTCACATACCATCATGCAGCAGGCAAAGAATGGTGATAAATTTCGGTGGGCATCTGTACTTCAGAAGTATCCTCCACAGCACTTCTCAGTTGATAGTCAGATACTTTCCTGAGGTCAAAGAAAGCCATATAATGGCGTTTATGTTCTTGGCATTTTTCCTGCAACTGACAAGCATTGAAGATGATTGTGTCAATTGTGCCTCGATGCCTGAAACCCACACTGAGATTCCAAGAGGAGCTCTTCAGCAATTAGAAGGAAACAGTTCAGGAGGGTTCTCACAATGATCTTTCTTGTGGTGGACGGCAAGATGATCCCTCTGTAATTTCCACAGTTGGACTTCTCTTTTCTTGAAGATTGTCACGATCATGGTGTCCTGAGGTCATCTGGGATATCCTCATCATTCCAGAACGTTAAGATGAGGGCATGGAGCTGTGATGTAACCTCCTACCTCCCCTGCTTGAAGATTTTGGTGGGGATTTCATTAACTCCAGATCCCTGTCATTCTTCATCTGCTTGATGGTTTTCCTAACCTCATCATGGGTTGGAGGGATTCTGAGGTCATTTCTGACTGGGTGTTATGGGATGGTGTGGTGAACTCTCTCATCAACAACAGGGTCTTGATTGAAAAGTTCTTCAAAATGCTCCTTTCAACAGGCATTGATATCTCCCCTTTTTCTTGATCAGGTCTCTTCCATCCTTAGGTCTCAAAAAGGTTTATCCCTGAGTGGTCAAACCATTGATAGCTTTGGTGGCACTGAAAAAACTGTTCATATCATAGATGTTGAATCTCTTTTGCCTTGCCTTCCCACCATCTGTTCTTCATATTATGATTCCTCCTTTGAAACTGCCTTGGCTTGTTGGTGATTCAGTTTCTTTTGCTTGGAGTTGGTGTCATTTTGTGAAACACAAAAGGCCTTATGTTTGTGGTTGATCAACTCTTGGAACTGTTGGTTATTCTTATCATAGATTTCATAGACATTTGGGCTGGAAGGGATCCCGAAGGATCATCGAGTCCAGCCCCCAACCCCAGGGGCAGGAAGTCAGCAGGGATCATAGGATCCCAGCAAGCTAGACATCCAAATGTGTCTTGAAGGAGTTCAAAGTGGGTGCTTGAACTACCTCCAGTAGCAGTCTATTCCAAACCTTGGGGGCTCGTACAGTAAAGAAGTTCTTCCTTATGTCCAGCCTGAATTGGTTGCTTTGGAGTTTGTGACCCTTCGATCTTGTCATCCCTTGGGGTGCTCTGGTGAACAGACGTTCCCCCAGATCCTGGTGAACACCCCTGATAAACTTATAGGTGGCCATCAGATCGCCTCTGAGCCTGCACTTTTCCAGGCTGAAGAGTCCCATGGCTCTCAGCCTCTCTTCATAAGGTCTGTTTTCCTGACCTCTGATTATGCACGTGACTCTTCTCTGCACTCTCTCAAGCTTCTTCACATCCTTTATGAATTGTGGAGCCCAAAACTGGATGCAGTACTCCAGCTGTGGCCTCACCAAGGCCAAGTACAATGGGAGGATGATGTCCCGGGACTTGCTTAAGAAGCATCTATGGATGCACGCCAGCGTTTTGCTCGCTTTACTAGCCACAGCATCACATTGAAGGTTCATGTTCATCTTGTGGTCAGTCATGACCCCCAAGTCCCTTTCATCTGTAGTGCTAACCAGCGTAGCACTGCCAAGCCTATAAGCATGCTGCAGGTTTTCCTCCCAGTGTGGAGAGCCTTGCATTTTTTGCTGTTAAACACCATCAGGTTCTTGTCCGCCCTTTTCCTGAGCCTGTCAAGATCTGCCTGGATTACCCTCCTGTCCTCAAGGGTGGATGCTTTACCCCAGAGTTTGGTGTCATTGGCGAACTTGGCCAACTCACTTCTGACACCCAATTCTACATCATTGATGAAGATGTTAAAAAGTATAGGCCCTAGGACAGAGCCTTGAGGGACCCCACTGGTCACAGGGCACCACGACGATTGACTTCCATCAACCACTACCCTCTGGGTCCTACCGCAGAGCCAATTCCCCAGCCAGCGGATCATGGTGAGATCAAGGCTGCAGTTAGCCAGTTTTGCCAAGAGGTGATCATGGGATACCAGATCAAAGGCTTTTTTAAAGTCAAGATATACGACATCAATCTCTTCCCCCTTGTCCAGGTGATAGGTCACCTAGTCATAAAAGGAAATGAGGTTGGTCAAGCAAGACCCGCAACAAACCCATGCTGGGCATCCCGCAGGATATTGCCATCAGCTAGTCTGTTAAGGATGGCCTCTTTGATAACCTTTTCCAAGACCTTCCCTAAGATAGAGGTCAGGCTGATGGGCCTGTAGTTTGCCAGATCTACTTTCCTCCCTTTCTTGAAGATAGGCACGACATTGGCCTTCTTCCAATCTTTGGGCACTTCACCAGAACACCAGGAGTTTTCAAAGATCCATGCCAGAGGCTGAGCTATGATGCTAGCCAGCTCCTTGAGTACTCTTAAGTGTAAACGGTGAGGGCCGGCTGACTTGAAAGTATCGAGCCTGTCAAGGTGTTCCTTCATGAGGTCAGCTTCAATGGAGGGTAAGGAGTCTCCCTTACCCAGGCATCCCTGACCCACAGTGGGCAGGGGTGTCCCTTGAGACTGGTGAAAAACTGACCCAGCATACCCATTTAGCAAGTTTGCTTTTTCATGGGCATTGGTTGTCAGTTGTCCCATATGGTTTAGCAGGGGTCCAATGTTTCCCTTGCTTTTCCTCTGGCTCCCCACATGTCTAAAAAAGGACTTTTTATTGTTCTTGATATTTGTAGCTAGCTGGAGTTCCATCGCAGCCTTGGCTTTCCTGGTTTGCTCTCTGCAGGTGTGGACCAGAGCAGAGTATTCCTCCTTGGTGGTGGTTCCAGTCCTCCATCCCTTGTAGGTCTTCCTTTTAAGACTCAAGAGGTCTGCTAGTTCCCTAGAGAGCCAAGGGGCTGCTGTGCTCTTTTGCTGCCTTTCCTCTGAGACGGGATAGACTTGGCTTGCGCATGCAGGATTGCTCCCTTGAGGAACAACCACTTGTCCTGAACTCCCCTCCCCTTTGGGTTGTGGCCCTTTAGGTCCTCACTGACAAGCCTCCTGAGCTTGTCGAAGTCAGCTTTCCTGAAGTCAAGGACTTCTATATTACTGACTGACTTGCCAGCTTTGCGGCGGATGGTGAAGGTGATCAAAGCCGTGCTGATGTTTCCAGGTAGAGAATCCAAGCGTCTCTTCAGAAGTGCTGATGACAGTGGACTTGAAGGCACCCCGAGTGCTGCCCACATTCTAATATTGTTGTTGATTGGAATTCACCAGTTTTCCATTGAGACACTGTTGGAAGGAGGTCTCGCTTGATTGATCCTTGAGTCCTTTTATGTTGAGTCCTTCCATCAGCATTGCTTCTGCTTCACCCACCATTGGGAGCCTGTTTGAATGACATAACTGAGTGGATGAGTCGGTGATTGGTCCAGTAGTCATCAGCTCCTAGCATAGCTCAGGTAATGTGGACATCTTTCTGGTCTCAGGCATGAACAATGATGTAGCCAGTCCAGTGCCAATGCTTGGATCACGGGTGTTGCCCTGATGTCTTGTGCCTGTTTTTTTGGCAGAACAGGATGTTGATGATGGTGAATCTGTGTTCCACACATTTGCTCATAGGAGGATGCTGTTGGAGTTGATCTTTCCCTCTCCTTTCTTGTTAATGGTTCCATTCAAGAGGTTTGAGTTCCTTCTAACTCTGGCCTTGAAATCACCAAGAAGAGTAATTCTGTGTCCCTCTGGAATGCCAGAAAGCACTGGTCAGAATTAGCATATAATTCCTCCTTGGTTTCATTGGTGGTGTCAAGAGTCAGGGCATACACACTGATGAAAGTGATTTATTGGCTCCCTGCCAGTTTAAGATGGAGAGTCACAAGGCACTCATTAATTCCAATAGAGAATTCCTTGAGTTGGTTTGTGAGTTCATTCTTGATGGCAAAAACAACTCCGTGAAGCTGGTATTCTCCTTCCTGTTTACCCTTCCAAAAGAAGGTATAGTCACCTCCTTGGTCTTTGAACTTCCCATCTCCCACTCATTGGATCTTTCTGAGTACAATTATATCAATGTAGTGTCAACTGTGTTCTTGAGCTATGATTGTGGTGCATTCTGGGCACCACTGAGAATTCACCATTAGGATTGTCTCTGTGGGTCCTGATGTTTCAGGTCCCAAAATTGGTTGTGTGCCTATGCCGATTTTGACCTCAGTAAAGATGATCCCACTAGGCATGGTTATCTAGTCAGGAAAAAGCTAGTTGGACTATGTTTAGGGTACTTCTAGCTCCCTTCCCATGTGGGGTGAGCAGAGTGGATCCTGAAGAGGGATGCTCAGTCAAAATTACAGCTGCTGAATCACACTCCTGGTTCCAAGTACTAAATGACCTTCTTGTAACTGCTGCCTTCATGCCAGTTCATGACTAGGAGCCAGTTCATGACTAGGAGTTTCAAGACCTCACAATCTTACTACCATTGTCACTAGCTGGTCACCAAAAGACTTGAAGAATGTGCTGGAAAAGCCATTTCCATGGAAGATGTCCGGGAGCACTTTCTTTTATCATGGAGAAGCTATTGTACATCAGTTTCCATGTAGTTCTTGACAGAATGTGACTTTGATCCAACAGCAAGGATGCCAAGATACTTGGAGATCCCATTCTGCTACACTCTGTCACCTTTGCCGTCACTGAGATTCTAGTATCTTCTGCCTGCTCTACTGTTGAGGACTTGTAGACCCATGGCTGGGGGCTGGATAGGCTGCTTATAATGCTGACCTACACCATGTCACAACACCATCAAATACTTTTCAGAAGGGAAAGCATTGTTATCTGCTGTCCCTACCACATCCTGCTTGGTCTGTGGCTGCTTATTTGTGAGAGTTAACTCTACTTATTTCACAGCTAATCTGGTGACAGAGTAGTACTGCTACCCAGTGTATCCACAGGTGGTGGATAGTGGCCTTCTTGCATAGTGGGTACACAGCCTTTACCTGGGACCTCTGGAGCATATATTAACAACTGTTTATAGAAGCAGGACGTTGGCTGCTGTGGTCCCCCTGCTTCACTGGTGGCAGATGAGAGTGCAATTTCTTGTGCTGTTTCTGAGCTGATGGTTGTGTTACAAGGAATTCAGATGATGGATTTGTCTAGGATGGTTTTGACAGGGATGAGTCTGCCTCAGGCAGGATTGGACTAAATGATCTCTGCAGATCCCTTGCAGCCCTGCTTCTGTGTGATTTTTAGGATTTGGTCAGAGCTGCAGGCTTCCAGACTCCAAACCACACTCCCTCTGTCTGGCATCTCAGTCCCACCCCCTTTGGCCTGACCCTATGGTTTGGGCAGTAAGAGAGCAACCAATCAGGAGGAGTCTTTGAGACGCACAAGGCAGAGCTGCCCCTCAGCCCTGGTGGGAAAGGGTGGCAGCAGGGCCTAGGCAGCCCTTACCTGGTGATCATAGGCAAGCACTGACCCATCCAAATAATCCCATGCTTCTGATGTTCTGGGAGGTGGGCATTGCCACTATGTTAAATTAATGTAAAAAATTAAGTTTGTTATACTTTTCAACCTGAGTAAGGTATCTGCTTGGACTTGCTGTAATCTTAGGTCATTTTTGCTTGAAAGGTTCTTGGATTATCATCTAAACTTTTGAAAAACCTGGCCCAAATTTCAGGTATGGGACAAAACTGAAAAACTGGCGATACCTGATTTGGTAAAAATTTCCTTAGGAATGTTTAACCCAGATTTATAATAGATGCATAAGATCTCATCACTGCTGTTTTCAGGACATTATTCTGGAAGGTATCTAAGTGTGTGTGTGTTTGGGGGGAGGAGTGTAGGGGAGGGAACTGGATGCACATGTACCATATGTGGAATGTGCCTAATGACTTCAAATTCTTAGTGATAGGTTTATCACAGAGTGTTTCTGTTTAAGTTCATATGATTTTTCTTTTCAGCATCAACAGCATAAAGTGGATAGCGTGATTGAAGAAATCAAGGCAATCTGCAGCGCCTTCTCTTCTGTGGAAACCAGGGATATTACTGATGCAGTTGAGAAACTCCATTCAGTGCCTCTGGGGAAAGCACAGGTAAAAGATGTATTGAAGCCTTTGTGAACCTGGCCTGTAGTGTGCAGAACTTATTTTCTCTAGAACATCATAACTTTAAAAAAGGGTGTCATTCATCTCTGTTTTCTCAATATGATGGTCCATAGTACTATCTTGCTAAGTATTTTCTCAGTGGCAAATGTAGGAAATAGGAAAAGCCAATGTTAAAAAGGAAAGACTGAAAGGAATGATATGTGTAGCTGAAAAACAAAAGAATGCTGATCCCATGAATAAAAGACATATGGGGCTAGCTTCTGTTCCCAGGTTTTCCATAGACTTTGTGCCACCTTGGGACAAGTATTTAGGATTGTCAATTCTCAGTGCCCAGAACTCATTTAAAGTCAGCATTTGGGAAAGGTGGGTACTTCAGCACATTTGAAAATTGGTCTTACTTTGTTGGTACAACCCTAAATCAACCCTATGCTTTTCCACTTTAATCAGATCCCCACTTCAATATCTTAAGAAATTGAATGCAATAAGTTTTTATCTTTCTTCCTGTCAATGGCTTACAGTCCACACTGAGGCAAAACTTCCATTGACTTGAGATTTTATATGGCCCAAAAGAAAAGCCCAAAAGAGTGGACTCTGTATGTTGGCCTGCTCAGACTGTTGACTGGATGAAACTATCCTTCTTTCTTCTGGGAGTAGTATCCTTTGTTCAATAATCAAATACCCAAACAGTGGTTTTGTCCCATGAATCTTGTGATATGTGTAAGAATTCTCAAGGCAAGAAAACAGACAAAAGAGATGCTTAGCTAACCAAAAAAACCCAACAAAAATTGTGAGGGGGGCTGTTGTTCATCATGTGAAAGCTCTGATCCCAGAGCAATGGTTGGAGAAAGTTAACTCAGTTCTTTGGTAGCATTTTAGGCACCATGAAAGAAGCATGTGGCATATTACCTGCATCTTACTAATCATATGTTCTTCAGATGTTCAAACACCAATAGAGCAATTGTTCTCCCTGCATATTTTTAAATGGGTAAACATATATCTGAGAAGTGAAGAGAACTGCCAAAGGACAGAAAGTGAGTGAATGGAAGAAATGGAATTTGTACTCAGAACATCTTATTTCCCAAACCAATGCTTATTCCTCCTGGATTGTGCCATCAAAAGCTTAGGCAGATCAGATTTTTCATTACAAATTAGAGTTGATATGTTTCAGTTTCTTCTCTTGCATTCTTTTTGCAGTCACTGTGGTTTAATTATTGCTTATATTGCATCCTGAATATGCTTAGTTCTTAATGGATAAATATTAAAATTCCCTGTCCTGGGAGCTTCTATTCTAAATGGGTCAGTGAAATAATGTTTCTAGTATAATGTTGATTTAAATAAAAATGTTCACAAAAATATTCTATTAGTATTTCGCATGAGAAAAAGAACAAAAAAACTACAGGAATAAAGAGATCTAAACAGATCTTGCCAAATGAAGAGGATCAGCTGTGTCATGATGTGTCCCAGCACAGCTGATCTGCTTCACTGAATGAAACAGAAGTTGCCTGTTGTACCACAGAGCCAGATTGCTGCTTCTCCTGGGAGTGGCTGGAGACCAATCTCATACGACAACACTCAGGGCATGCATCTACAAATGGGGGAACTTTGGGTTTCCCCATTAGCAGAGGAGTACCTGAGGAATCCCCAAGTATACCTTTGCAATTGAGGAAGTCTGGGGTTCCCTATTTGCAGAGGTGTGCCCCAAGTTGGATTTCCCTGGCGTGGATCTCTGTTAATGGGGAAACTTCAGTAGATATTCCCAGGGCTTCAGGGACCCAATCCTACCTACCCTAGGAATGCCCCTTGTTGTGCCACAGAGGCCCCAAATTTGTGGCCACGACATAAGTGATATGGATTTGTGCCATTATTTTGTAGCAAGTGTCTGTTTTGCTTTAAGGCGAGAAAGTGTAGGCAGCTACTCCCTTGCTGCCAAATTTCCAAACCCTTAGAGAGCCCAAGGGCCTGTGTGCTAGATCATGCACGTAGGGTGGCATAGGGCCTGATCCTAGTGTGCAGGGCTTGCCAAGGGCAATACTGGACCTCAGGAGCCAATCCCCACACTTGGCAGCCACCTAGGCTCTGGGGCCCAATTCTGGCACATGGGGCCAGGCAGAGGTAGCATGGGGCCTGATGTGGTGTGTGGGGTTTGATTCATCCTGCAGGCCAGCCTTGCACCACTCATCTGGTCCACAGGACCAAAAATTTGAGCACCACCGACTCACAAGATTTAAGGAGCTAAGCTACTTCTTCAGCTTCCTGCTTTTACTGAAAATATGATCATGAACACTAGTGATTCACAACACTGGCTGAAGAAAGTTTGGAATGACTGCTTGGGGGCGGTGGAGTGGGGGAATCTAGAATGGAAACAGCAACCTTTTTTAGTGTCTAGAGCCTCAACTTGGGATTGTGTTGGAAGCTGAATTCCACTTGCAATGAGGAGAGCCCCTGATTATGAACAAACTGTAAGTGGCCTCTCCAGCTTCAGATGTCACAGAGTCAATGATCAGAACTGCCCTACTTGAAATCCAGCAGAACAGATGTATGGGATAGTATCAGAGAGCAATAGCTGAAGCATAATCTTGGGTACCTTCAGTTGAAAATCTGCCTCCTTAAAATGCATCAGTGAATTGTTTTGGGGGGAAAGGGGAGGGAATGAGGCACAAATCAGGGAAATACAGGAATGCAGATCATCTTTCATGAGCTTTACATTTCTGTTAGTGAGAAAAATCCAACACGAGTTTGGGTTCTGTTTTT
>NW_005843115.1:3779-8213 GCF_000455745.1 Alligator sinensis | reverse complement strand
CTTCCGATCAATCCCCTGTACCACAGAACCACAAACTGGTTTGCCTCTGCAGATCAAGTCATCATCATTGCAAAAGTTTACATCACTGGAACTTTAAGTTGTCCAGCCAAATCCTTTGTTCCATCATGAAGAACCTAATCCGCATATTCTTATGGCAGTTTTTTCTCATACTTCCAGCATGAGTTCAGTTCCAAGCTCTGTCACAGACATTTTCTGTGATGTTACCCAAGTCATACCATCAACTTCCCCATATTTAACATAACAGTAGTAATAATAAGATATCTTATGCCTCATCCTTTTAAACAGTAAGTTCTTTTGGGCAAGAAATCTCGCTTAATTTGTATGTATAGTGTCTAACAGATGCGGGAGTCCTTTTCTTAGCTGAACTCTCTGGGCACTATTTATGATTGATGATGATGATAATATTGGTGCTTGCTCATCTGTTTTGAGTGAAATGATGTCCTTTCTAAATGCCATCTTCTGGATGTTAAATGGGAGGAATGCAAATTCTGTTCCAAAATTTCCCCTCTGGTATTAACACATCTTTATATTGTGTGTGTGTGTAATAATTGCTGTTGAGTTCCACATTTCACTGAGAGAGCCCTCAATGTAATATCCACATTCATGAAGACTTTCCAAAGTTGTAGTTTCAAGTTGTTGAAAGAAAAGACATCTCATAATTTTCTTTTTGGCTCAGTAAGCTGAACTAGCTGCATGTCCCTTGAAGCCTTTCTTTAAAGACTGTCCATGACCTTGACTGACACTTCCTCCCTCCTTGGTGAGGCAGAGCGGATTAACACTAACTTCAAACAGTATCCAAACTGCTCCTGCACCAGCAGACTCTGCTGAGGCTTCTTGTTTCTGATCCCTTTGAGAAACAAGTGCTAAGATAGTCGATTAGACTTGGGCAGTTCCTAAAAAGTTCAAGTTTTCTTTATAAAGAACTTCATCTTGCTCAGAGGCATCCGTACTATACAGGTAGTCGCATGGTCTGCTGCACAGCAATTAGATTACATTCAGTTTTCCCAAAATGCACAAACACACATACACACACACATGTGCACACATATTCAAAGCTGACCCGAGCAGGGTGTGGGGCCTGGGGCAATGCAGCCCATGGGGGACCCCGCCGCTGCCCCAATCCTGTGCAGCCTGGACCCGAAGAAGCTGCCATCGCCATCGGCAGCGTCGGTGGTGGGGTGTGGTAGCGTGCAGCTGGATGAGAAGCTGGTGGCAGCAGCAGAGAATTGCTGCGGCTGCTCTGCCTAGCTCCATGGGGCCCCCCAGAGCATGAGGCCTGTGGGACAGCTCTGCACACATTTGAATAATAATTTAGTCAATTATGTTGTGGTTTTGTTCGGGAGTGCCCACACGCGCGCGCGTATGCGTGTAGGCATTCCCAAACAAAACCACAACATAATATTCGAAATCATCAGAAAACCATGTGAAAAAACAGAACTTTTCTCCTGGAATCTGGCTTTCCCACTGATATAATGTGAGAGAGAGAATGTGTATAAAATAATAAAATAAATATGCATTACATAAATGCATAGATAGAAAAATGATGGGCCAGAACTTCATCTAGTTATTTGTCTCATTACATCTATCTCTAAAACTACATATGTAGCATGATTGCAATATAAGTCCCTTCTATTTGGTAGAGAACTTGTTTTATGTCTAATTTGCACCATAATTGAGGGTGGGGTTGATGGGAACTTTTGGTCCCCTAGTTAATACAGTACTGTGCCCTTTTGGCACTTGATTCTTAGATCTGTGGACTACTCAATCTGTTTTGAGTGTTTCTATAATGCTTCTAAGCACAAAGTGCTACAAGTTTCTTTTGGGCTTGTGCAAGTGGAAGTGAGACAGGGTGTCTGACCAAATGAAGTAAGGATTTTCCATTTTCCAATTAACCAAGCAATAACTCACATGAAATTGGAGTGCTGTAATGCAAATCAGTTTTGCATGGCAACTTGTTGCATTCCTAATGCTGCTGTGTTACACAGCAGGAAAGGCACATATGCCAGGAGAAAAGTTCTAATTACTTTTTCATGTGGTTTTCTGACGATTTAGAGTACTGTGCTGTGGTTTTGTTTTGGAATGCCTTTTAACACATCAACTTGGCAGCCTCCCTGAATACACACTTCCCCTTAGGGAATCTGCTGCTTACTCTTTCCAAGGTAAATCACATACGGTAATTTTTTTTGTGCATCTCAATGTGCTTCTATCTGGTTCATCTGTATTTTTTATACAAAACAGTTATTTTCAAATCGGTTTCTGTTTAAATAGCACTTGGCATTTCTTCCCTGGCAGTGCCACGAAAGCTCCCATACTGTGACTGGGCAATTATGAAAGAATTTGGCATTAGTGGTAATTTCTGCAGGACTTGGTGGCATCTTTCTACAAAAGTGATTCGTCCAATCCCCAACCACTTTGACTCTGGGAATTTTAAAGTTCATTCAAGGGAAATCTGGGCCTGGTATACAATTAATGTTCTTGCTCTTTTTCTCTTTGCAACAATTCACAAGAAAAGTCTTAAGAGACAAAATCCTGCCAGAACAGGCACTAATCCACTCTATATTAAATCAGCTACAGTCTGTTGAAATTATAACTATTCCAGGAAGATTATTTACTTTACAAAATATGAAAGAATAAAACAAACTTTTTCTTGCTGCATGTAAAGATTATAAAAACGCTTTTTAAGACAGAGTCCCCTTTTCTCCCTTGAAGTAAGAATTAAACTTCCACTCATACTAACCTGATAAGTACTGCCCAGATACCTGAGTATTTTAGGGAAAATGCACATTTAACATTGCACATGGTATGTGAACAAACTGGAACTTTTGAAAGCATCCTGTTAAATAATGGTGTCACTAGCATCCCTGAGCAGCAGCAAAGAGATAAGAACATAGTCAAGAGTGAAGGTTCCAATAGAAACTGCCCTGGTGAAGCAAGCCATGAACATGAAACCTCTACTATAAGCAAATACATCACCCACTCCAGTAAAATTAGAGTTTGCTCTTCCATATGTTGTATGGATTCATGAATTTTTTTTCTATTTTTTTCTTTTTAGATTTCTCTTCAAAATTTAGAAACTCCAGTCAAAGGTAAAATTGTTTTTAGATATTAATACAAATAAAAATTATCAGATTTGGTATCATGTCATTATGCATTTAGAATGAATGTTAATAAGATCCTGCATGGTATAGATATTACTTAATCACTTAATTGCTTTGAATTAAAAACAAAAGAAGAGGATGGATAAAAATATGAACAATGTAGAATGTCATCTTAGGTTCATTTTAGAGATAAAATATTGAGAACCAAGTCACTATTTTTGGCACCTTAGACAATATAATTATATGTAGTGGCATAGTGGAAAGCAAAGTAGATTATGGCCCATTTTAGAGATTGTCCCTTAATCTTCCTTCTTCTGGGGAAAAAGGAAAAATGAGACATTATGGTGAAGTTTGCAAGCTAAATTTTCTCTGACATTTCTACACAACTCCAATACACTCTGATGTTGATATGCTAGTAATATCATTTTAAGGGATCTAGGACATGGGTAATGGAGGCTGGCACATAACCATCTATTTTTAGACCTTCATCTGAAAGCAAACCAATTCAGTAGTGAATGGAAATGTTTACTATCTGATATCGTTTTCATGGCCTATGTAAAATTAACTAGTAATATTAATTTTCTGAAAGATGAATGTCTATGATACCAAAACAAAAAAACTGTTTGTCACACTTGTCTGAGAGGCCATGAACTGAATTGCAACAAAGAATATGCAAACTCTTTAAATGCAGAGATAGTTTTGATCAGGGATAAGATATGGTAGCAGGGCAATACCAAGGCAGCTTGTACTTCTGGTGCCTGTACTGAATCTATCCAAAGATAAACAGGATTTTAAATATCAGGCTGATCATTCCAGCACTTTTCAAAATTCAATAGCAGTACTTAAATACTATATATAGATGGCTCATATGTCTCCACCTGAAGGAAATGCTCCTGAGCATAGGGGAGAGGGAAACATTCCTGAGCACATGAGGAGACCATTCTTCCTCCCTCTTGGAAGCATTCATTGCTAAGCTTTCTAGGTATGGCAACACGTTGCTGCAGGTTACAGGAATCAATAAAGGCCTGTTCACTAGGGCTGTGCGACGCTTCAGGTGCTGATTCGATTCGGAGATTTGGCCCAATTAAAGGGAAGGGTCTGAATCGATTTGAAGCTCTCTGAATTGATTTGGAAAAGATTCAGAGAGATTCAGTGATTTGGGCAGTTCCCACTGGCTGCAGCAGGGAGCTGGACCCAGACTCCATGCTGGTAAATAGGGAGCAGGGGAGGGGGGACTGGAGGAGCAGGCTCTTTAAAAAAAAAAAAAAAAAAAAAATCCTCGAACCCCATGGCTGGGGGCGCGGCCTTGGGGGCT
>NW_005843115.1:0-3722 GCF_000455745.1 Alligator sinensis | reverse complement strand
TCCCCCCCCCCCCCCCCCCCGCCTGGCAGCAGCTGGTGGGTAGGGGCTTTTTTTTCAAAGAGCCAGGAGCTGGAAGAGTGGGAGGGACAGCCACTGAGAGCGGGCGGGGAATGGGACCAATTTGGAGATTCAGCCGATTCGATTTGGGACAGTGATTCAAATCACCAAATTGAATCACTGTCCCCCAAATCAGCTGAATCTGAATCTGAAGCAAATACTAGCCACTTTGCACAGGCCTACCATTCACCACCTACCCTTGATTCACATGTACCTCTTCCTGCACACGCCCTTCAAAAAATCTGCAGGGTAATACTCTGAAGCATTTCTGTACGTAAGGATGGTTTGCAAGCTTAGTCTTTACTGTATCAGCATCTTTCTCAAGGAATATCTGGTTTGTTGAGTAATATAAAAGTTCTTAGCAGAAAGCTGGCTCTCTGGTTGACCGCACCTTTTCATTTATGTCAGAAAGCACAAGCATTTTGCAGTTGAAGGCACACCTTTAATTGCAGAATCCATTCTGTAATGTACCTTTAGAAGCTGCACCTTACTGATGGCAAGTCAGAACCTGTCAGATCTTAGTGATGTCGTGCAGAGGCCTGTTTTCAACATTGCTGGAGTCCAGCTCGGCCTGTTCCATAAAATTCTTTATAAAAGTCATCAAAAAATTAAAATAGAACAACCAAATTAGTCCACACAAAAAAGGCTACTGCTCCAAACAAGGGAACGTAAAATAATATCTATTTAATATGAAGATGGGCAGATTGGAAATCAGCAGACTAAAACCAGACTTGATAGAGAACAAATCATGTGAGGATGGGCTCTTCCATCTACATCTTTAATTTGGCAAGCCAGCCAGTGGGGAAATATTGCTTGAAACTGCCCCCCAGAACTGGAAGGAGTGAGCTTTATCACCATGACTCACCTTCCTATCTTCTGGGATTCTTGGGCCGTTGTCAGAATATCCTGATCCTGGCCACGCCAAAGAGGTGACATTGTCACCTCCACCAGGTATAATTAAGTCCCACAGACCACCTGTAATGTGAGACTTTTTCCTGAACTTTCCCTTTTCTTCTCCTCTCCTTATCCTTCCCACCCATATTTCTTCTCTTTTTTTCTCCCTCTGCCTTCTGCTAAAGAATCTTTGTCATCTAAGACTACATATATTTTAACACTGCCATAAAGCTGTGACTACCAAGTCAGCCAAAAATCATCTTCAAAAGCCTAAATGCAAGTATAAGTTGTTCAGAATGGCTGATAAGATCATGTGCTCTGCTTGCCTTTCTCAAGCAGTGAGTCTGCAAATAAGAATTTGCACCAGGGAATCTCTGCATTCTCCCAGTTTCTTCATTTCCTGCCTTGGCTATTCTCTCCTTCCATGCATGTGCTTCTTCAGTGAAATAGAATTGTACTCTTAAGGACAACGGGTTCAGCCCTTTAAAACTATTTTCCCTCTTTTCTGCATAAATAATTGGTATTACTTTCCTCAATACATACTAAAAGACTGTGAAACAGTTTCTCTCTGTCTGTGCATTATAAAACCTCTGTACAGCTAATGGGAAAGGGAATAGGTGATGCTGGTAAAATAGAGTCTTTTAACACTTTACATTTAAACTATTTCTGTTTTTGGCGGGGCAGGGGAGGGAGGTTCTTCTTTAAAGGTTAAAAAAAAAAAAAGATTATTTGTGATATGGGTTGTGTTTACATTAATTGAGCAGGCCAAGGACCCTGAACTAAAAGCCCAAACCTTTTTGAATTCTTCAGTGTTACACAGTAACATGTTCATCTTATCACTTTTGACCGTGGGCTTGTTTATTCCATTGAATTTTAATGCAATTAAATTAAATCCATTGAATTTTAATACAAATAGATTAAATCCAGGACAAGCTATTTGTATCACATTTTGATCTATCTTTATTTTTTAGGCTATTCTTATTAAACCTTTCCTACTTAAACTTCCTTTTCCTTCTTACTATTTGTGGTGAGAGAGTACTATTTCTAGACTTTCTTGCCTATTTACAGCAAAGATTGTTTCCATAAAATATAGACTAGGCGTATTCAAATTAAATAAAGAGTTAGCTTTGTGGTTTGATACGAGTCTAAGGTATGGAAAGACAGAGAGCAAGTTTATACTACACTCAGCTTATGCATCTTCTTTGACACACTGACAAACGAATGTCTATACAGCAGTTGCAGATGCATGACTTCAGGCACTGATTTAATCAAATCTAAGAGAACTGGGATGCTGTCAATACATGCTTTGGAGACATTCCAGAAATTCTAGCTTACACCTGGTTGAGTGGCAACATCTTTCTTTATGCTTCTGGAAGTACCTTTTCTTTTCTTTTTCTCAGGTACATAGAAGCTGGGATATTTTGACTGTGTAGAATTGTTGACATTTTAATGAAACTTTAAAAAGGACAAATTTGATAAATCCTCACTGGAATTTGACGATAATTTCTGGAAGAACATGGTAAATACTTTTAAAAAAAAATGCAAAAGAAATGGCAAATCAAGATTTTTCTTTCCCAAATGTTTTTAGAAATTTTCTGGGTTTTTTAATAAAAAAAGAAAATTTTTTGTGCCTTGCTAAAAAAACATGGAAATCTGGTATAAGCTTTCTCTGAAACTTCTTCCTTAGAAGAATAGACCGATTTTTATCAAAAATTCAAATACATTTTGTTGAATCATCTCCACTCCATAATATTTCACCTTTCTAAGTTCCTCCTGACATTTTTTGACTTACTGTTGCTTTGCAGCAAAGCTATTTACTTGTGTGCAAGACAGCAATAACAGGGTAGCATATATGTATGCATAAGACCAGACTGGTAAAACTGAGATTCTTTCTACATCTCATGACCTGGACAGGTGGGTATAAGCTAATGTGGCATTATAATGAAAGATTATTTTATCATTCATATGTGTTTTAGGGGCTTTTTAAATTTCTCCAGTCAGTAGGAGTGATGAGAATGGATCAGAGCTCAGATCGGTGCTGAAACTTCATGAGAATAGCTGGAGGTTCCAATTTATTTATTTTTTACACAAATTTAATACCATGCCTTTTTATTATTATTACAATGCTCTAAGACTTTACCTTTGTTTCAGTTAGGCTATTTGGTTTAGGAATTGCATTCAAGGGCCTTGCTTTGCCTTTTTTATAACAGCTGGGGAGGAGCAGCTTTAATCTTGTGTCCTCAGATTTTACCAGAGTTTGAAGCTTTTCTCTGGGATTCAGTTAATCCATTCAAGAAATATACATAGTGTACCTGGAGAGAGTGCATGTACAGGAGCACAGAGGGCATGTTTAACATGCACACAGCTGACATAACCTGCTACTGCAACAACACAATTCCCATGCTGACAGAAAGTCTAAGACTGAAACACAAGGCAGAAATATAATAATAGAACTGGAAGCAAGCAAGCAAATACTGTTAGGAAAAATAATAAACTGGTATATGCTTTCCAAAACCTAGAAGGTAATGCTAGTGGGTACATGGCTTAATATTTTATACTAGCAAATTGCCCATCAAGAATGATGGTGGGGGAGGAGGGACATAGCCCCGTGTCCAGCCCTGTGCCCCCACTTTGCCCCCTCCCACCAATCCAGGTCCAGCCCTGCTCCACCCCCACACCCCCAGCTGCTCCTCATCTGGCCCTGCTCTACCCCCAGTCACTTCTCAGTGCTTTGGGGCAGACCCTGCTCCCTCCCACCTCCCCTTCCGCTT
>NW_005843114.1:361609-361986 GCF_000455745.1 Alligator sinensis | reverse complement strand
CCCCTCAGCCCCACTGATCCCTGCCCTCCCCCCAGCATCAGGAGGAAAAACAAATTATATAGATAGACTATCTATATAGATAGGCTAGATAGACACCTTGCCAGGGTCATCTCACCCCAGCATTCTTTCCTGCCCATGGCAGGGGGTCAGACTTGATGATCTGCTCAGGTCCCTTCCGACCCTACCAACTCTGAAACTATGAAACAAACAAACAAACAAAAAACCCTTGCACTTACCAACAGTTCCAGCTGCCATCTGTGTCACTGGGGCCCTGTCCGTATAGTGCAGGGCTGGGTGACAGCCCCAGCAGCCCCAGCCTGGGCTCTGCTGCCCCCATTGCCCTGTGCTGCACAGGGAAGCTCTGCCAAGAGGCTCTG
>NW_005843114.1:345036-361483 GCF_000455745.1 Alligator sinensis | reverse complement strand
CCTTTGGGGGGGGCTGCAGGAGGCAGGGGATAGGGCCAGGTGGGAGACCAATCCAGGGGGCTAGGGGAGCAAGCGGGGGTGGGGCAGAGCATGTGGGCCCTACAGGGGGAGTAGCCCCTGTGGGAGGGCCGTAGCCCCTGTTGGGGGCTGTAACTCCTGAGGGAGGGCCATAATTCCTGGCAGGGGGGGGATGTAAGACCTGAGGGTGGGGCTGTAACCCCTGTGGGGGGCAGCAAAATATGTATTCATAAATTCATGAAATATGCATTTTGAGTTCACTTTATTATTATGATAGAGACACTGGTAGTCTTCCAAATTGCTTTAACACTGTAGATATATCAATTATACATTGCCCAACTGATCGCTGTCTCTCTGTCTCTCTCTCTCTCTATAGTGGTCTTTTGTTTTAATTGTGGAGGAACATGGATTTTGGGGTATTTTACAGAGTGACTTTGGGATTTTTTTTATCAGGACTTTTTCAGTTTTCCAATAGGGAACACCAGAATTCCTGCTAGGAAGGCCAGTGGCAGGACCCTGCCTGCTCAGAGCTGGCAGCTTGGACCCAGCTGACTGTGGCTGACCTCCTGGCCAATTGGGGCCAGGAGGACATGTTTTAACAGGTCAAAGCAGGCCACCACACCCAGAACATCATCCAGGCAATAGCTACCCAGATGGCTGGACAGGGAGCACACATGGCAGTAGTGCTGCACAAAGGCCACCTCTGCAGCCACAGCCCACTGGCAGCTGGCCCAGATGGGCAGATACCTCATCCGGGTCTGGCAGGTGAGCAGCAAGTCACAGTCAGGCAACATCCCCCACTGCCAGACTGCTGTGGTGGGTAGAGGGTGCAGGGAACTCTCAGGGTTGCTGCAGCAGTCCAGTTGGCACAAAGGGTAGTGTCCCCAGCTACCAACTGGCTGGGCCCCAGAGGCACCTGAGAGCAAGTATCTGAGAGCTACTTGCCAGGGCAGCTTTTTGTACTGATGGGGCCAGGACAGGGCAGCTTTTTATATGGCTGGGGACAGCAGAGGTGCTGGCCCCAGTCTTTAGCTCCCCCTGGCTGCAGATCTGGGAGGAGCCAGGCAGGGTTATTTTGCCCCAAGAGGCACAATTTGCTCCACAACAAAGTGCATGTCTGAGCATGTGCACTGAGGCAAAAAGCCCCAGCTCAATTTTGTACCACTTCTATTTGAGCTGCTGTAAGCGCATGTGTTTGCATGTGTGGACGCGCCCACAGTGTTCATCTACACATGCTATTAAAGTAATTTAATAAACTCTGGTGCAGTTCACATTGGAGTTCATTGCTCCCAGGCATGCCATTTGCATGTGTATCCAGGACTACAGCATGTTGAGTCAGGATGGAGCAGCTTTGGCTGGCAAGGGGTCCCTGGGGTTCACCTGCACTGTTCTGACCCAGCACAAGAAGTTGCAGAGGGGCTGGCTGAGGCATGAGGCTACTTCAGTGTGAGTCTAGCTGGCAGAGAGCCACTTCACAGAAGCTAGACACCCCAGCCAGCCCCATCAGTATCTATACATGTACTGTTGTGGAGAAACTAACTCCACCATAGGACAGTACTTGTATTTGGCAGCAGTATCCTACAATGGAGTTAATTAGTTTACTCTGTCCTAATAATACTGCACGTGGTAGATGGTGACACTTTACTGTGGAGCTAATTAGGCAAATCTGAAGTAAACAGCTCATGTAGATGCACCCACTGCATTACAAATGTACTGTTCCAGGTTTAGATGAGTTAAGTTACTAATGTAATTCTCAAGGCCACCACATATAAGTATGCAACAAATCTAAGTTCCACGGAAACTGGTGGACAAATGAAGCAATAGAGCTGGGTATAAAACATTTTTTTTCAGCTGAATACCTTAAGTGAAAAAAAATTGGTGGGGGGAATAATTTTCAGTTGAAACAAAACAGAGATGTTTTTGTTCCTTTCATTATAACCCCTCCCCCCAACCATTCATTTTTGTCAAACAAAAGCATTTTGAGCAGCTCACAACATAATATTTTTGCTTTGCATTTAACCCTTTTCAGTAAACTTTTTAAAATGCATTAGAAAGCAATGTTTCAAAGATTTTGTTTATAAAGTATTAATACAAAATATTTCAGTATTTTCAAAATGCTTCAACCTTTTTAATTTTTCTCTGCAACAATATTTTTTTTCTCTGAAATCCATTTCCTGAATTGATCCAAAAAAACCCCAACAGACTTACTATGGCATCTCCCTAGCAGGAATCTGATGTCTTTCCTGGATGTCAAATTGTTCTGTCTTGTCCCGGAAGGTAGTATGAACTGACACAACTAGTTTTGCCAACTGGCTGAAGTACTCACAAAGGCTGAATAGATTTCCAGTAATAATATGAATATATCCATGTCTAAAAAAGGATCTCTGAAATTTATATAAAAGAGCTTGTGCTCATTGTTTGGAAATAGCTTTAGTTCTCTTAAAACTCCATATTTAAATGAATTGACTGCTCATTAAAAGTATCTGTCCTGATGACATCAAAGGGAAAAGGATCAGGTCACACCATATCTATAGATCTATATCTACATAAATCTGTATTTCTATTTACCTATATAATATTTATATTTATCTCCTCCTTTCGGCCCTTTTGTTCTTTCTTTTGAAGTTCACAGCTTCATCCATAAATTGCCCTCCAAATATATAGTGTGTAACATGGCATAGCTGTCAATTTATTTTTCCAGCTGCTTCAAAAAGGGGCAATGAATACTGGGAAGAAACTAACTTGAAACACCTTAATTCCTTTGAAGAGGAGCAACTGAAAGAAATTGACAGTAAGTTCCTGATTAGACCTCTTCACCTGAGCCCATTTTTTCTTTCCCTTTCTGTAGGCTTTTCATTACTGGGGGGAGGGAACGGTAGGATTGTGTAAACTACTTTGTAGACTCAGCAGAAAAGTAAGGCAAGTTATGCAGCTACCGTGAAGTGTACAAAATTATGCTCCATTAATGAAATCAAACTATGTCTCCTTATGGGATTAGCTGGATGATAATTAAGCCCTCTATGCTTCTAAATGACACAAACCTGTCAGCTGTTCCAATTCACTGTTCTTAAAGTGACAGTGTTCCAAGGCTGCAATATTGCAAGCTCGCTCCTCTTGTGACAAGCATTGGTTTCTTGTCCATATCAGGGACAAGGGACCTGAATCTCTTACACTGAGATGAACAATGTATTGGCAATTGCATTAATTTTGCTGGTGACAGGATAAACCCTGGATGAGGTGATTAGTAATAAACGGCACACTACAGAACCATGCACTTGGCACATCACTAAACAGAGTCCAACAGAATGAAATATAAGGATGTTGTCCAGCCAAGCAGCATGGCATTTTGCAATGAAAAGATTTCAGGATCCTTATACGTGCATTATGATCTTACGCCATGCACACTTTGAAGCAATGCTTTTTCACGTACAGTCAAGTACAGCTACAAAAACTAACCATGGTGCTTTTCTGTGTATATAACCTCCCCATATCTGACTCTTCTGAGTTGCATTGAACCACTCTGGTGGAGAAGAGAGGAGGCTGTTAGTAGCAAGACATCTTCCAGAAGGGCATACTGAAAACTTTTCCTCTTATTAGACACAGAAGCAAAAAATATCCTTTCCTCCCTACCCCCCAGCATTCAGTAACAGATCTAGAGATCTTTCCAATGAATCAGACTCATGTGGAGAAGATGACTTAATTGGTTGTGATAAGCTGGTCTTTTGGTGTATTATTGTTATGAAGGAAGTTGTTTTTTAACTCTAGCATTAACGGGTTCTTAAGTATACATTTTTCTATCTTTTGTATAAATGTTCCCTATATAATTATTGCATAGTGTCCTACTCTTGAGATGGAAGCTAAGCAGTTTAAAGAACTTAAACCTGTTGTTTTATATTATATCTGTTTTCAGTCCTATTTTTCTATGATTCAGTAATAGTTCAGAAAAAAATTCCCATATACAAAAAGAATATTCCTTTAGACATAAAGTCTTATAATTTATTATTCCTCTACATTGCTCAGTTGGGCTCATCTGAGTTCTGGAAGAAATTTCCTTTGTGACTGAGAGGAAAAAGAGATACCATTTTCCTGCAGCAATTGTCAATGACCTCCTTTTAGTGATAAAGCTGTAACAGGTTTCCATACTCCAGAGACCTGAAGACTAAGTAATATTTTATGTAAGACCAATTATTGTGGTGGGAAGGTATATCCTCATTTACAGAACACCGTGATATATTCTAACCTGTCTAAATTCTCCAAATAATTCAAAGCAATTTGAGGTCATTTGCAAGCAACAGTTTGTCGAATCCATCTGGTATCTCTAAAAACTTAAACAATAAATATGCACTGCTTATTGTTATCTTCCTTTAATTTGTATGGATTGCAAGTGATAAAAATCAAGCAAGGTTGCTCCTGCAGAGAATGCAAAGGTATAATGTGAAAAATAAAAAGATGCCTACATCTGGAATTTGTCAAGTGATCATTATAGTCATATCACTTTGCAGAAGCAACCTTGTTCACCTTCCTAAAGGAACTAGTGCACATCTTCAAGGTTCCAAAACTTAGTACTCTGATTAGCATTGGTATTTTGTCCATTTAAAAAGGACTGAACACTTGAATTATTTGCAGCAGAATACAAGACTATCGACGAATGCATTAATTGCTACCCATGACAGAAGTGATCAATAATAGGCAGCACACTGAATAACATAAACCTCACTAAATTGAATGTAGTGATAGAATTCAAACTGACTTAACACAGTAAAATAGGGCTGCACTAGCAACTGTGTGTAGCCCAGTTTTGGGGAGAGTGACTAGCTATGAGAGGATTTTCAGCCATCATATTCTTTATGTAACCTGCAATCTGCTAGTATTCACACTACCATTCAGTGTCATCTGTCTATATAAACAGGCTTTAACATCTAATTTTCCAGGAACACCTGAGGGTACTTAAAGAACTGCATGTTGTTCCTAAGAAGAGAGCAATATTTAACACTATTCAAGTAAAGCACAACAATACTGCACACTGTACATATAATCCCATGGTTGTTTTTCCTCAAGCAGCAGAACCTGAAAAAAATTGAAGTTTTCACTTGTGGTGAACCAGAGAAATAGATAAATAAAGAATGAATCTTCCCTCTCCTCTGCATGTCATACTCCTCTGGGTACCTGCAGCAGCTGCAAACATTAGACCTCTGACTCTCCTTTAAGGGAAGCTCCTTCTCACTTCAGGGACTCTCCAGCCTAATTCCTTCATCATTTCATGAGTCCAGTAAAACCATCATAATTTCTTATTGTTTATACAATTTAAAATACATTCCGACTAAAGCTGCATATGAGCAATTACCAATAACCATCATTATAGTTTATAGAAGTCTGACTGATACTACAGAAGGAGCAAGAAGTTCCATCCCTCTAAGTCTGATTCTGTGGCATATATTTATTATATATGTATATTTAAAATAAAACCTCACATGCAAAAGGACGCCTTTGGTGCGTTTGAAACACCCTAGTTATTCTGGTCTTATCCCATGACTCCAGTATAGTGTTAATCTTTTATTCTGTGGTGTCGGCTGACCTTTGAACGTGGGATGTAACTTCGGGGTATATATCTAAAGGAATTATGGAAAAAAAAGGCTCCAGACCTAAGATGGTTTGATTCAATTGAATTCAGAGCTACGTTCCAAAAGGATGACTTGAAAAGGAAGTGGCTCTTAATGCCACATATAAAAAATATGACATTGATGACATTCTTTCCATAGAGAATCATGGAGACATAGGTGGGTTTGTTAAGTTGATTTGAGCAGGCTTCTCCTGACTTTGATATTCAAGAAGCCTCACTGAGCCATGCCATTCCTTTAACTTGTAACCTGGTAGCTACTTCAGAAGACTGTAGACTAAAACTAAAGACTAGGTACCAAAGTAAGATGGTGAAACTCCACAGAGGTCATTTAACAATGAATGTCATGTTTTAAGTCCAGATTTTTGTTAAAGCATGTGTTCATTTTGAAGAAGATTCACTCTGTCTTTCAAGCAAGGATAGATTAACAGAGGCAGGTGAAACTGTACTGAGCATTACTATGAGTAATGGTGGCTGAAGCAGCAGCACTTCCACATACTAATTTCGGCAAAAAAAATGGCTAACCTCAATAATTTAGTGGAGGAAAGGTGATCTTTGAATTTTCAGAGAATAAGTTTTGGCATCAGAGTTCAGTGTTGTTCCCATGACCCACAATACAAATGCTAATCTCTGCCATATACTGATAGTGTATAAGGTTTGACTCTCAAACACAAATGGTTTTGAAGTATTTGTCCTCCCTTTCCACTAGTATTTACCTTGAGCATGCCTTTTTCAGCTAGCTAAACCATAAATATAAGCCTATCCAGACAAAATTAGAAGACAAAATCAAGATCAATCTACCATGGATAGTTTACAAATCTATATGAGGTTAATCCTGCTAAACAGAAAGAGACATATGACTGAAATTATTGCATCCACTCGTGCATTTAGACACTATGTGGCCAAGCCCTAAATGTAGACAGTTCTGAAATGAGGAGAAGACTGTCTAATCTGCTATTATCCACATCAAAATTATCATTCTGAAAGTATTCCTTTAATTTATTTTCTTCTGCAAGAAAGAAATGCATGGCAGGGCATGACAAAAAGATGTTAAATTGCTTTTATTGTACTCAGTTGGAGTGCACATCATGTCTGCTTGTCTGCTTTGCCTCCCCTGCAGCAATAAAAAAGCCACTCGAGAAAAAATAAAGCACATATTTAAAGAAACCACAAACAGAAATACAAATAAAAATAATTGAGATACAAATAGAACTATAGGTAAACATCTTAAGCACCCACACAAAGGATGTAAAAGAACTGTCTGCCTAATACGGATGCTCTTTTATTAAGAGCGGAGTAGAACTGCAATTGGTATGCTTGGGGACACTTTCAGGTGCCTTTTTAAGAGAACACATTGTCAAAAACTGAATTTTCTTCTACAGGTTTCACCAGACCCCATATACCCTTTTAATATTTACGTGAATTTTGCTGAAATGCTCAGGCCTGTTATTTACTGAAAGAATTCAGAAGGGTAATTCACGGCTGTAGGAGCCACCAGCAAATGGTAACTTACCTCAAGCAATACTGAATTGTGTGAAATACAAGCTATATGTATGTAAATGCAAGGTACATTATTATAGGAAATATTCAAATGCTCTACTATCACAGTGTATTAAAGCATCTTAAAAAGTGACTTTCTGGAACTACAACCAAGAGGCATTTGTTATCTGTTCACACACAAAGAGCAACAATATGCTCTTAATTAAAATGCCATTTATTTTCCAGTAAGGGAAGATAGAAAACAAGAAGCAAGTGTAAAATCTCAATGAGCAAGCACATGGTCGGTGTCTTCTCTGTAACAGTTAGTTTCTGAAAACAAAATCTCCATTTTTCCTGAAGCAGCAGCCTCTCAGAAATGTAGAGGTGATTACATGTAAGCTAGGGAAACAAAACTCGACATCCACATTTTAAACTGTAGTTTCCAGGACTAGCAACTAAAAAATAACTCCTTCCACATAAATACCAAGAAAATTTACCCTGGAGCCACAATAAACATGGAATCTGACTGTTTCATTTTTTAGAGAACCGCTTTTCAGAGTGGAGCTGGCAATTTTGGTAGCACTGAAGAGTATATACCCATACACCTATGTATAAAGCTAGATTTCAGGGACAAAGGAATAATAACATGCTCCACAAATGCCAGCAAA
This sequence comes from Alligator sinensis, assembly GCF_000455745.1. Classification (NCBI taxonomy): domain Eukaryota; kingdom Metazoa; phylum Chordata; order Crocodylia; family Alligatoridae; genus Alligator; species Alligator sinensis. The sequence goes on along the minus strand of NW_005843114.1, from coordinate 353,701 downwards.
GCCTCCACAGAACTGGGTTTCATGTGCATACATTGTTGCTACCCAGAGTCTTTCCCTCAGCAAGTGATAGGGAGTGGTTCCATGCACACCCAAACCCTAAGGGCCCTTCTACAGGTGCAGATAAAGGCATAATGGGATCTAATGTTTGATCCACATAATCATGACTCCTGCTATGCCATACATGCATGGCAAGAAGTATGATTGTGGGATAGAAACTCAGATCCCATTATGCCCAATCCTGGTCTCCTTGCTTCATCAGCAAGAAGCAAGCTTCCACAGTTGAGGGCCACCTCAGCTCATGGAGCTTCTACCCACAGGGTGCCCCCCCCCTGCAGCTGGTAGACAGCACCGGGTGCAAACTCCCGGTCACAGGCATGTACCATACACCCCACAGCTGGGAGAGAAGCTCCTGCAGTCTCAAAGCCCCACAGGTGCATAGAGTCCCCCACAGTTGGGAGTCCTGTCACTTGGGAGCTCCCAGGCTCAGGAATGAACATGGTCCCCTGAGCTAGGAGCTCTGATCAGGTGATGGGGCTCCCAGCTACAAGAACCCCTAGCCACACATTAAATGAATGGTGTGATAGGAAGCAACCACAAAGGTATTACCCATATTTTGTGGAATAACTTTGTGGCTTATTTCCCTTCTCATCACACCATTAATTTAGTTAATGTGTAGCTCAGTGACCACTTAGAGTCATAGAGAAATAGGACAAGACGGGACTGCCAGAGGTCACCTAGTCCACCCTGCCACCTGAGGCAGGATCATCCCTATCCAAACCATCTCAGACAAACCATGATGTAAACTCTAAATAAGACTACTGTCAACCCCGATGCAACACTAAAGCAGGAGAACCATTGCAGCTGATGTCCTGCTTCTATAAAACATTGTCAATATATGCTCAAGAGGTCCCAGATAGAGGGCCAGACCCCCTGCTACAAAGGAAGGCAAAAAAAACCATACTCCACACCAATCTGAGCATGGGGTTAAATTCCTTCCTGACCCCAAATATGGTGATCAGCCTGACTCTGAACAGAAAGACAAGACCCTTTAGTCAGGAAACTCTGGCTTTGCTCATTTTTCAACAGTAGCATTAGAACACTTCAATCAAAGTTTCTAGCCTTGGCTGTAGCCAACACTCAACGTCTCTGGAAAGGCTCAAAAAGCACACATGGACACTTATAGCAGACAGAGATGGGGGAGGGGCAGGGGCAAACAGGAAAGCCTACAAGCATGAGGCATACCACCCATGTTAGAAAATAGGCATGCATACACCTAGATCATTCCCAACCAGAGTGAAACCACATACATTCACATGTGTATGCTGAAAAATATGCAAATAACCTTTGTTGCATGTTCAAGTCACAAGAGCTTATGAATATAACCATTTTTACCAAATACAAGATGAGGTCCATCCCCCAAATCAGCGTAGGGGAAAAAAGCTTCAAATCTTATATTCATAGAAAAGGAAGCCACATTTCATACATTGTCTATCACTATCAATAAACTGCTGTCAAAAGCAGTATGTGCTTATTAATGGAAACCAACATGAAGTTGACCAAATGCAGAAACACTGAGTATGACTATGAAGTGCATGACCTATATGGGGCAAAAAAGCTGATGGGAACCTACCATAAGAACACATTAGTGCAGCCCATCTGAATAAGACATGTGGTAGTGTCCATTGAGCACAGTCTCCCTGAGCACTCTCTCTTTTTCAAGTCATGGTGAGCCACTAGAATGGATACATTTTTACTTCTTCACTCCCACGATGAAGCTGTGCCTTTCTTTTCCACTTCCACTTATTTCTATTTCTACATGAGCCTTAAATGTCTGGCAAACATCACCAACAGAGCCTCAAGGAGTTCACCAGAATCCCTCTGTCACCCCATTCTCAGCCTGTCATATATGATTAATATGGCCCTGCCATCCATGAGGTGAAGTGCAACCATGTTGCCATACACCTCATCTGCATATAATTTTTTGGAGGATCCCAGGACTTGTGACAAGAACACCTAGTTCCAGTTCTAATTGGGAGGCTAATTGACCCATGAAACCTTTGCAGGGGTGGGTATCTGAAGCAGAGCTAAGGTGTAGGGTCACTATGGCTTGAAATGCTTTTGACTCTACTAGGGCCAAGCCCAATGAACTGTATGGTAAATCATGAGCCTTTTGGCTTTACTTGAGTAAAGCATACTCAAGACCGTTAATGGGCATGTTCCTGAGATTGAGTAATGCCAGCTATAGATCAGAGCCATCCTGCAAGGTCTTCTTAAACATTAATTTGATGGTCTGAACTGTGCATTCATCCTGACCATTGGATTGTGGATAACCTGGGCTATAATGAGTAATGGTTATGCCCCAGTCAGTCACAAATTGTTTCATAATGTGACTTGCAAATGGAACGTGGTCACAGACAATTTCTTTAGGTATGCCATGGTGAGCAAACACAGTTTTCATTTTGGCTACTACCATGCCAGCTGTTTTGTCTGGCAGGTGCAAAACTTCTAGGTACTTGGAGTAATAGTTGAGTATAATCAAATAAGACTGTCCCTGTAGGTCAAAAATGTCCCCTGCCAGTTATAGCCAAGGCAAGTCTGGGATCTCACGTGAGATTATGGGCTCTTTCTGATTACTGGGTTGGAGTTCTTGACAGGGTGCACAATTATCAAGCCACTGCTCAGTGTGGGCATTCATTTTAGGCCAATACATGATTTGTTGATCTCGTGCTTTCGACCTTCATATGCCTTGATGGGGTGAGTAAAGCAATGTCAACATGTTGGTCCTCGCACCACTTGGAATGATTATTTTTGGCCCAATCATAAGCAATCATTCTGAATCCAGATTTGGTCTCCGAGAGGTCAGTAGGGCTTTAGTTCAGGTTTGACTTGTTTTTGGCAGCTCAGCCATCCATCCATTAAGATGCTGTGCTCTCAGGGCTTATAGTTCCTTGTCAGACTGTGTGTGTGCTCCTGTAACTGCTGAAGTAACTGGTCACTGAGTTGATCTGTTTCCATCAGACTGTAAATCACCTTTTCTGCGTGGAAAAGATCAGGTTCAGGAGGAGGAGTGAGCATTGTGGCTCTAGAAAGTGTGTCATCTGCTAATTTGTCTTTGCCTTTGGTATAGTGAAGAGGAAATTGGCCCAAACCTTCAAAAAGATCTGGGTATAGTTTGAGAAGGTTGCAGGTACTGTCAGTGCCATTCCATGGACTCATCTGATAAGGTCTAAAGTGGTGCATGCCAGCCTACCAAGTTTTGGTGGGTCACTATTGTGTTATATAAAAAGTTAAATCAGATTCATTAGCACCAGCTTTGGAGTGCGCAATGATTGCACCTTGTGGTTTGATGCGTGCACTGCCAAATGCAACCAATGTAACTTGAACTGGAGTCTTCCGTACTTTGCCTTGCAAAGCCTTTGCTACATCTGCTGGGATAGCGTTTGCTTCTGCTCCAGTATCTAACTTAAAATCAACTGGCAAGCCAGCAATTATGACTGTGCTACACCAAGGCCTTCTGGTTATCAAAGGTCTGTGAATGCTACTTTGCAGACATTGTGCCCATGTATATGGTACTGACTCCTTTTGCAGACTTTGGTTAGCCTCTCCCTTTGATTTGCACATTTTTGCAAAGTGGTTCACTCGAGCATTTTTAACAAGTTTCTCCAACAGCTGGGCAGAACTGAGGCTTGTGTGTGCTTCCACATCTTTTGCAGGCTCTGCCTTTCTTAGCTTGATTGCCCTCCTGTAGAGCAAACTTCACTGATGGCTTGCTTTGTTTTTGCAAAGTACTCTGGCAACTTTGCTTTTGCTCAACTGTATGCAAGCTTCCTTGTGCAGACATAACTTGGGCCTTTAAGAGCCTTTCCTCTGCAAATATCCACAGCCTGTGCTACAGGGAGGGAGGGATTTTTCAGAAGTCTTTCTTTGAGTTTGCAGTCAGTTATGCTGAAGAGAATTTTGTCCCTCAACATAACATCCTCAGCAAGTCCAAATTCACAATGCTGTGCTCTGCTTCTGAGCTCTGCAACAAAAGCATCTATGCCTAGAGCCTCATTGTATATAAGCTTCCAAAACAGATACCTTTCAAAGACAGACTTTTTTTCTGGGTTCTCAGTAGTTCTTGCATGCTGCAAGCACCTCTGTAAGGGTTTTGTTATTAGGTTCTGCAAACACAGCTTGCATGTTGTTGTAGATTTTTAGGGCTTTATCCCCAATGTAGTGAAGCATGACTGCAATTTTATAATCCTTCGCCTGTTACTCAGCCTTTGTGACGGCAAGGTATGATCGAAGTTCCTGTAACCATCTCCTCCAATGCTCCCCAAGATTTCCAGTAAAGGATAATGCTGGTGGAGGTTTGAAATACTCCATTTTTTTCTTTGAATGAAAACTGTAACCCTCTTAATCAGGATGATGGTGACTCCACTGAGAGACAGGTCAGTTCTGACACCATATGTTTACTCGATGCCATTGGGTTGCAGGGATGGGGCACTCACTCAGACCTCCATACCCCTGGGGTTCTGTCCTTGAGTCACCATTCAGAAGAGACCAGTGGGGTGGTAAACAGCTTCATCTTTATTAGGAACAGGATTCATCAACTCACATGCTTACAGCTTGCGGGGAGAACTACACCCACATGGCATCAGGGAGAGAGACCGGGTCATCCCACTGCTGGCCCTTAAAGGTACATTCCATATACCACAGATATGTGCCCAGAACCAAATTAATAAGCCAGGATTTACTGCACAGTAAATTAAGGCACATTCATGGTACGTGTAGATGTTCCCAGTTTGTACTACATAGAGGTAGGTGCCACAATGTGCTCAAAAGTGTGTTTATGGAGTACATACGCTAAAACTTCCAACAGTTTCAAAGAAGGTAACGTGCATCGATTCTGGATGAGCTATGTCTATGGGTACTATATACAGATTATTACAGCTACATTTATTTCACTGTTAGTGTCTTCACATTTTATCCTCACTCCCTTAAGCTTAGGGAGAGCAGGGTAGGATAGTAAAGGTGCGGGGAGAGGCTGCAGGGGGAAGAAGCTGAGGGTGATGTAATCTTTTTTATGGTATATCTAGCTTTTGCAAACTATATCTAACTGAATACTTAAGGCAACTTACTGATGCTGGGAGGGGTGTGGCATGTGTGTGTTAAGAGATGCTTGCAGAGCACAGCGTGTGGGATGCGGAGGATTCCTGGAATGCCTCCCTAACACCAGCAGGATAATGTCTCCCTGACACTTGTAAGATAGCAAGAAGTTCAGAAAAAGGTCTCATTATAATGCTAAAAATCACACCCCTGGGCAGGGCAAAAGTATGTTAATGAAACATATATGTATGTAAATGAATTACATGGCTAAAACATAGGTATAGAGACATGCTCAGTAGAGAATGTCTTATGTCAGTGGCTTGTAACCAATCACTGAGCGATACACTTGCAAACATATGTATAAAAGGTACCCAAAGGTAGAAACCGGTGGTGCTTGCTTTGCAAACGATTGCCAAGCACCCCTCTCTGTGCAGACTGGAAACAATAAAGATTAAGTTGGATCCTCCACCCCTGTGTGTTCATTGGCAATAGCGCACCGGGCATGAACTCACATTGTCCATTGGGGACAACAAGGGGAGGCAGAAAGCAACCTCAACTAGATTTATTTTCCCTGCCATAGCAGTGAAAAGGGGACAAATTGAAGGCAAACCTCCAATAATTAGATTCTATACCTGGACAATGTAACAACTTTATAAATTGTCCATATATAAACTCTGATTCTAAATATTGTGGGGTTGTCTTATAATCAGGGTTGTCCTATATTCAAGTAAATACAGTAAGTGAGAAATAGTTGGCTGGTAAGGAAGAAAGTAAAGAATATCATAACCATTGCTTTTTCCTTTTCGGGGGCAGGAGGCGGGGGAGGGAAGACGGGGAGAAAGAGAGCAAGAAACTTAATTTTATTTATTTATTTATTTATCTGTCTTTCCCCATTGCTTGGATAGATCAGGTTCTGTAAAGTCATAGTTCTATTGAAATCAATGGAATGGGACAAAGCATAACAGTGGAGGAATGTCCCCTTATCTCTAAACTTTATTTGAAAAAAATCCCTTTCTCCTTCCCTGTTCCTTTCTTTTGAAATTCTGGCAACTCTATGCATACTAAGTAATAAACATAGTGCCCAGTGTTACATGGGCATGCATCCCTCTCATTGCCTTCTGTTCCTTGCTTCAGAAAACAGAAACAGTTGTTTGAAATGTTTCAGAAACATGAGACACTTCGAAGAGAAACTACATGATACTAGCAAGGAAAGGGGAAAATTGAAGGAAACCTTTCAAAAAGTATTCCCATTGAAGGAATACGAGCAATGGCACCATTGCTTGATTTCTCATCATATAGCATCCTGCCTGTGGATGCTAAAGATGATGGTGGGAGGTGTAGGGAGGGAGGAAGGGAGGCAGAGAGGAGGAGTTTCTCTTTGCTTTATAGCTATTCAAACACAGTGTCTTTGTCAATGGATTGATCAGTTAATAAGAGCCCCTGCCCCCATGTTAGATAACAAAGTTAAGTAGTGTTTCTGAAGCAGAGATTATTATAAAAGATATTAGATGTGCCCCATTATTCTTCTAAACAGAAGCATCTATTTCAGTGTAAAGACCTAGTGAATTGGGAAGCTAGGGAACATGAGAAAAAACAACTAAAAGGATCTCTTTTAAGTGCATCTAGGATATCATTCTTATAAACTTATTTATAAGATAGTGGAAGATGCTATTATAAAATGAAGTTATTTATTACATTGTTATGGAGTACATGTGCAATTATTTCTTCCTAATAAAACCTTTCCAAATGATTTTTTTTATATTCAGATAATGAGAACCCTCTGTACAATTTACTTCAAAATCATGTAGATCTGGGGACATCTTTCCTACTATTTTCCGAGCATAAATATTAAAAGCAAGTAGAAAAATGTTTTTAAAAATATAGCTACATTAAGCTATGCTTTACTTAAAAACTGGTCCCTAGTTTTAATATATAGCGTAACTAAAATTAAGCTATTAACAGTATCCTGACTTTTGGTAGAGGATGAATATGGTTGACCATGTAACTTTTGAAGACTGTTGAAATGTATTAGTTCTTGTCCCAAGCACTGGATAAACCAATCAAAGTATAAGGAATAGTATCTGTCTATAGGGATAAATTATATTAAGAACATGGGAAATGAGAACAACTAGGGAAGATTTGGGCAAATGGTAATGAATTCATAACATTTTACATATGAAGGAACATATTCTATACCCACTTATATTCCAAGAATGCCGATAGCTATAAACAAAGCCCTGGATGACAGGATTTAAAAAAGGAACACAGACATAGGCTTGTGGGTAGAGCACAATGAAGGGGTAGTTGTTGGGGCCCGAGGTCTACAATGTTCTATTATTCTCCCTACTATGAATGGCTGACTGAAGATGCAATACTGCCTGTATGAGCTGAGCTGACAAATTCAAGTGAAAAAAATATTAAGGAAAGCAAAGTCTAGTGTTTAAAGTGCTCAGAACTTGTAGATACCTGGGTTCCATTTTAAGCTCAGACACTGGCTTGCTATGTGAGTTTGGCAAGGCATTTGAAACCTTACTTGTTTCCATAGCATTCACAATCCTACACCCACATCATCCATATTCCCTTTTCAATTGCCAAAGCTTCTTGCCACACTAATAAAAAACATTTCAAGCTGACTATTCATCAATCTCCTGAATGCTGCTTCTGGTGCTTATAACAATTGCACTTACTTTGGCCATGATTCCAACAAAACAGACACCTGCCTAATGGTATTTAGAAGTACTTATATTTTATTAAAGGATACTTACCACACTAGTCTTCTAAGAGCTGAAAGGTAATAACAGAACATATGCTTCTGTCATAGAGTGAGATCCCCAGGGGTGGTCATGATGCTCCTGGCGGCTCTGTGATTGTGCAAGCTCTGCCCCGAGGGGGCCTTCTTATCTCACTTGCCATGCCTTTGATGGGAAAATCATTCAGGAAGCTGCCCACATGCCTTTGCTTAGTCCTGGTTTGCTGAACCTTACTCAATCTCTCTCATTTGTAGGCCCTTTGCCAGGCCTCTCTTCAGTACAGTGCTGCATGAGACACCTCAGGCCTTATGGGCCAATTGGATGGTTCCAACCACTGCTTTACCATGCCCCATGCCTTGCGGAAGTTACATTGCTGTTATGCTCTGTTGGGGCCTTGGCCTACTTGGGCTCTGCCCCTGTGATATAGCTAGGCCTTCTAGCATACACCCAATGCGTTGAGCCTGGCTTTGAGGCACTAGCCCACAAACTCCTTTTATTACTGGGCCCCTGGCCCTTGCAGCTCATGCCCCTCTGGTGCTGGGCTCTCTGGTAGGGCTGTGCAAAGCTTCGAGTGTTGATTCAATTCGGAGGAGATTCAGCCTGATTAGGTGGCTGAATCTCTGAATCTGAATAGAATCAGGGGACCAGTTTAAAAGTCTGAGTCGATTCAAAGCTTTCTGAATCTTCAGGAAAGATTCAGAGAGCTTTGATGATTCCGGAAGTCCCTGGTGGCTGCAGCAGAGAGCTGCAGGTGACTCTGAGATGGTAAGTACTAGAGGCGGGGGAAGGGAGGCTCAGGGAGGTGGGAGGGGAAGATGGGGTGA